>NC_057814.1:254802060-254803474 GCF_018294505.1 Triticum aestivum | reverse complement strand
GGGGGCTCCTAAGTCGGGGATGGCTCTGATTACCAACTTGTAACGCCCACGATGCGGCTATATCTCCCACGTGTCGAGGCACGACTTAGAGGCATAACCGCATAGTGGTTTTGTCGCAAGAAGGGTCATCTTCACACAATCCCATGTAATGAACAAGAATGGGATAAAGAGTTGGCTTACAATCGCCACTTCACACAATACATAAATATCATTCATATATCATCCAAAATACAATCATATAGACCGGTTACGGTCAAAATCCAGATGAAAATAAGACAACCCCAAATGCTAGATTCCCGATCGTCCCAACTGGGCTCCACTACTGATCATCAGGAAAAGACACATAGTAACGACCACGTTCCTCGTCGAACTCCCACTTGAGATCGACGCCATCATCTGCACTGGCATCGTCGGCACCTGCAACTGGTGTTGGAAGTATCTGCGAGTCACGGGGACTCAGCAATCTCACACCCGCGAGATCAAGACTATTTAAGCTTATAGGACAAGGAGGTGCAAAGAGGTGGAGCTGCAGCGACAAAATCATATATGGTGGCTAACTTGCGTAAATGAGAGTGGGAAGAGAAGCAAAGGAACGGACGTCATCTAGCAATGACCAAGAAGAGGTCCTGAACACCTACTTACGTCATACATAACATAGACCGTGTTCACTTCCCGGACTCCGCCGAGAAGAGACCATCACGGCTACACACGCACTTGGTGTATTTTAATTGGGTCAAGTGACAAGTTATCTACAACCGGACATTAACAAATTCCCATCTGCCTCATAACCGCGGGCACGGCTTTCGAAAGATAATACCCTGCAGGGGTGTCCCAACTTAGCCCATCATAAGCTCTCACGGTCAACGAAGGATAAACCTTCTCCCGGAAAGACCCGATCGGTCTCGGAATTCCGGTTTACAAGACATCTCGACAATGGTAAAACAAGACCAGCAAAGCCTCCCGAATGTGCCGACAAATCCCGATAGGAGCTGCACATATCTCGTTCTCAGGGCACACCGGATTGTCCAAGCTTCCGATAGGCCAGACCAGAGTTGCCCCTGGTGGCCACCGGCGACTGACAGTTTGGACCAATACTCAGAGGAGCACTGGCCCGGGGGTTTAAAATAAAGATGACCCTCGGGCTCTAGAAAACCCGGGGAAAAAGGTATAGGTCGCAAATGGTAAAACCAAGGTTGGGCCTTGCTGGAGGAGTTTTATTCAAGGCGAACTGTCAAGGGGGTCCCATAAATCACCCGACCGCGTAAGGAACGCAAACTCAAGGAACATAACCCCGGTTAAACAGTAACTAGGGCGGCAAGAGTGGAACAAAACACCAGGCATAAGGCCGAGCCTTCCACCCTTTACCAAAATATATAGATGCATTAATTAAATAAGAGATATTGTGATATCCCAA
>NC_057814.1:254771225-254773506 GCF_018294505.1 Triticum aestivum | reverse complement strand
GTTTAAAATAAAGATGACCCTCGGGCTCTAGAAAACCCGGGGAAAAAGGTATAGGTCGCAAATGGTAAAACCAAGGTTGGGCCTTGCTGGAGGAGTTTTATTCAAGGCGAACTGTCAAGGGGGTCCCATAAATCACCCGACCGCGTAAGGAACGCAAACTCAAGGAACATAACCCCGGTTAAACAGTAACTAGGGCGGCAAGAGTGGAACAAAACACCAGGCATAAGGCCGAGCCTTCCACCCTTTACCAAAATATATAGATGCATTAATTAAATAAGAGATATTGTGATATCCCAACATATCCATGTTCCGACATGGAACAAACTTCAACTTCACCTGCAACTAGCAACGCTATAAGAGGGGCTGAGCAAAAGCGTAACATAGCCAAACAACGGTTTGCTAGGAAAGGATGGTTAGGGGCTGACATGGCTAAAATAGGAGACATGATATAGCAAGTGATAGGTAGCGAGCATGGCAATAGATCGAACAACTAGCATAGCTAAGATAGAAGTGATTTCGAGGGGTGGTCATCTTGCCTGCAAGATTCTCAGAGTTGTCGAAAGCTTGATCCTCGTAAGCGTACTCGACAGGTTCCTCGTTCACGAACTCGTCTCCCGGCTCTACCCAAAACAAGAACACAAACAAACGGAACCACAATCAACAACGAGAAATGCGCAAGCAACATGATGCAAAACATGTATGATATGCAAGATATGATATGCGATGCATATGCGTGCTCCGGAAGGAAAATGATGAACATGGCAGTAACTTGGCAAACCAAGCATGGCACTGGAAAGATGAGATGATTTCGGTCGAAATCGATATAAAGATCACCGGAATCGGATGCACGGTTTGCAAATGGCAAGCAAAACAAGAATGACACTAATCTGCGATAAACAGCAAGATAGCATTTAAAATACAACAAGTAACAATGCTACAGCACCCCAACATAGCAACAAAGCATATGACAGTAGTCTACAGGAGATGCTTGACAAAATATGAACACTGAGCTACGGCTAGTTCACAACATATCAAGCTCAAACAAGCATGGCAAAAGTGCAAAAGATTACAGGTTCACAGACTTAGTGAAAAACTGGACATGGCAGAAATCAGCATCAGGTAGCAATGTTCAGAGCACGAAATCAATATGCTACAGGAACTTAACGTAGCAAAACAAGGCATGTTAGTGTTCTACTAAATGCACATGACAAAAGTCCCTTACTGACCATAAGCCAAAAAGGACCAGAAGATATGATGGCAGGCATGTAAACATAGCAAGTTTCGTTATCAGGTTTCAGACTTAGCATGGCAGAAATATTAATATGTAGGCCTCTTTGTGAGCTTGATGCACTCACGACAGAGGAATGCATGACAAACCAAGCATACCTACAGCAAGATGGAATGTTTATAAAGCTATCCATGGCAAGAACAATTGCATAGCATGTATGGATAAACTACAATAAGCTTGGCAAAAATGCATATCATGTTAAGAATCTGCCAGAAATATTTTATAGCAAAAGTAGAGCAAGATTGAGTCATGCTATGGCACTCCATAATTGCAAACAATTGCAGGAATGGATCAATTACAACTATAGCTACAAAACATCCTTACTGAACATCTCCAAAATATGCATGGATCTCTCGGTAGCATCAAGTTTACATGGAAACAAAATAACAGCAGACAAAGACTTGGAGGAATCACCAAGTCCTTGAAATCAGTAATATTACGGAGCCTACTTTGCATGCTTGTGCTAGTCACCAAAGAGATCAGAAAAATACATGGCATACACCTTTGGAAACATGGCATGGCATATTTCAAAACACATGTAGAGCTCATGCTCAAAAGATGCACAGAATAAATGATACAAAAATGACAAATCTCCAAGTTCTGATAAGAACCAGAGAATAACAGCAACTAGCCCTCTTCCAACGAAGATTTGGGCATCAAGATGACCTCTAATGAAAATGGTGCAATTGAACAAAATGAAGAGCATCCCGAGGCGAACAATTTGACATATTACACGCGCGAATCGGAGCTATATGCACGAAGTTATCGCATCTCGAACAGGAGCACATGCTGATGAATTCTGGGACTTAGGGAAAAAAAGAGGCGAGGAGGAAAGCCAACGCACGTTTCAGATCGGATCTCGCTCGAGCTCGGGCTGCTCGTCGTCGGCGGGAGGAAGAGGAGCGACGGGGAGGTGAGGCGGCGGCCGGAGGGAGGAGGAGACGAGGCGGCGGCGCCGGAGGAGGGGGCCGCCGGCGGGGGCGGCGAGCACCG
>NC_057814.1:254652223-254770907 GCF_018294505.1 Triticum aestivum | reverse complement strand
GCCGTGGGCTCGCGGGCCGCGGCGGCGCGGGCGGCGCCCGGGTGACGTGGCGGCGGCTGATAGGGCGAGGAGGCGGCGGCGGACGTGTCCGGCGGGGGATGATTTCGTCCGGCGGCGCGCGGTGGAGAAGCTAGGGTTTCGTCTGAGATTTCGTTTTTCGGGATGTCCACTCATTTATAGGTAGAGGGAGCTAGGAGACTCCAAATGAGGTGCGGTTTTCGCCCACACGATCGTGATCGAACGACCTAGAGCATGGAAGAGAGTTTGGTGGGCTTTGGGCTGGATTTGGAGGGGTTTTTTGCTGGACACTCAAATGGACATAGCGGAGGCCCGGTTAACCGTTGGAGTACCAAACGACCTCCGAATGAAACGAAACTTGACCGGTAGTCTCCGGGTGGTATAATAAAGCCACTTGACAAGCCTCGGTCCATTCCGAGAAAGTTTGACACACGCACACGAAAGAAAACTAGAGGGGTGCACCGGAGGAGATAGGAGCGCCGGATTGGAAAACGGACAACGGGGAAAATGCTCGGATGCATGAGACGAACACGTATGCGAATGCAATGCACATGATGATATGATATGAAAATGCATGACATGACAAAATACAAAACGAAAGACAAAACCCAACAACGGAGGGAAAAACATATCACATAGCCGGAAATGGCAAGAGTCGGAGTTACAAATATGGCAAGTTACATGCGGGGTGTTACATTATTATTGTTGACATTACCCTTGAGGTAAAAGGTTGGGAGGCGAAATTATAAGCCCCTATCTTTCTCTGTGTCCGATTAAGACTCCATACCCATAATTATTGCGTGAGTGTTAGCAATTGTGAAAGACAAAATGATAGTTGAGTATGTGGACTTGCTGAAAAGCTCTTATATTGACTCTTTTCGATGTTATGATAAATTGCAATTGCTTCAATGACCGAGATCATGATTTTTTTAGTTCTCAATGAAATTTCTGATTCATACTTGACATTGTGAATAGATTATTACTTGAGCATAAGAAATCATATGACAATATCCATATATGTTGTTGTTATAAGAATGATCATGATGCCCTGATGTCCGTATTTTATTTTATCGACACCTCTATCTCTAAACATGTGGACATATTTATCGTTATCGGCTTCCGCTTGAGGACAAGCGAGGTCTAAGCTTGGGGGAGTTGATACGTCCATTTTGCATCATGCTTTTATATCGATATTTATTGCATTATGGGCTGTTATTACACATTATGTCACAATACTTATGCCTATTCTCTCTTGTTTTACAAGGTTTATATGAAGAGGGAGAATGCTGGCAGCTGAGATTCTGGGCTGGAAAAGTTGCAATTATTAGAGACCTATTCTGCACAACTCCAAAAGTCCTGAAACTTCACGGAAGTCATTTTTGGAATTAATAAAAAATACCGAGTGAAGAAAGTACCAGAGGGGCCCACACCCTGGGCACGAGGGTGGGGGCGCGCCCTACCCCCCTGGGCGCGCCCCTTGCCTCGTGGGCCCCCTGGCAGGCCTCTAGTGCCCATCTTCTGCTATATGAGGTCTTTTACCCTGGAAAAAATCATAAGCAAGATTTCGGGACGAAACTCCGCCGCCACGAGGCGGAACCTTGGCGGAACCAATCTAGGGCTCCGGCGGAGCTGTTCTGCCAGGGAAACTTCCCTCCGGGAGGGGGAAATCATCGCCATCGTCATCACCAATGATCCTCTCATCAGGAGGGGGTCAATCTCCATCAACATCTTCACCAGCACCATCTCCTCTAAAACCCTAGTTCATCTCTTGTATCCAATCTTTGTCTCAAAACCTCAGATTGGTACCTGTGGGTTGCTAGTAGTGTTGATTACTCCTTGTAGTTGATGCTAGTTGGTTTATTTGGTGGAAGATCATATGTTCAGATCCTTTATGCATATTAATACCCCTCTGATTATGAACATGAATATGATTTGTGAGTAGTTACGTTTGTTCCTGAGGACATGGGAGAAGTCTTGCTATAAGTAGTCATGTGAATTTGGTACTCGTTCGATATTTTGATGAGATGTATGTTGTCTTTCCTCTAGTGGTGTTATGTGAACGTCGACTACATGACACTTCACCATTGTTTGGGCCTAGAGGAAGGCATTGGGAAGTAATAAGTAGATGATGGGTTGCTAGAGTGACAGAAGCTTAAACCCTAGTTTATGCGTTGCTTCGTAAGGGGCTGATTTGGATCCATATGTCTCATGTTGTGGTTAGGTTTACCTTAATACTTCTTATGTAGTTGCGGATGCTTGCAATAGGAGTTAATCATAAGTGGGATGCTTGTCCAAGTAAGGACAACACCCAAGCACCGGTCCACCCACATACCAAATTATCAAAGTAACGAACGCGAATCATATGAGCGTGATGAAAACTAGCTTGACGATAATTCCCATGTGTCCTCGGGAGCGCTTTTCTTCATATAAGAAATTGTCCAGGCTTGTCCTTTGCTACAAAAAGGATTGAGCCATCTTGCTGCACCTTATTTACTTTCATTACTTGTTACCCGTTACAAATTACCTTATCACAAAACTATCTGTTACCAGTAATTTCAGTGCTTGCAGAGAATACCTTACTAAAAACTGCTTATCATTTCCTTCTGCTCCTCGTTGGGTTCGACACTCTTACTTATCTAAAGGACTACGATAGATCCCCTATACTTGTGGGTCATCAAAGGGCCATGCGTAGGGAGGGGAGGCGAGTCCAGGGCGTTCACGGAGGCGCGGGAGGCCTCGGGCGAGCTCGGGAACGCTCTAGAAGCTCCGGCCGACTGGACAAATGGGGGAGCAGAGAGCTATGCGGCATGGGCGGGCTCGACGATGAGCAAACGACGGTGAAACAGGAGAGGGGCAGAGCACAGCGTGATGCAGAGGCTCACGGGGAAGCTCTAGGACAAGATGATGCACCGAGACAACGAAGGAACGGACGAGCACAGCGCCATGGTTTCCAGAGCGCGTCGGTTTGGCATGTCTGCCCCGTGGTCACCACGTGAGCTGGCGCATGCAAGGCACAGCGATCGGCCAAATCATGTCTGGAGGACAAGGGAAGCAGAGAAGAATGCCAAGGAGGAAGAAACCACGCATAGTGGCCATTGATGTGATCACAGGTAGCAAGATTACAAAGGAACAGCATGGTGTTTGGTGCCACCTCTAGAGGATTGGTCGGGAGGATAAGACTGAGATTTGACTGGGGTTTATCACTTACGAAGGTCATTAAGATGGCAGGGTTTCAGCTCATACAGAGGGGTTTAGCTAGTACTTCTAGTGCAAACCACCAGACTGCACAGAAATACAAAATAAGAAGGGCACTCACATACTAGCTTGGATTGAGCTGAAATTTGGAATAGATGAGTCATTTGGGCATATGAAGACTCTGTAAAAGTTTCATACCATTTGGATACACCAAAATAGTACTTGCTTCACAAAGCATCCCTCTGGACAGAATCTTAGGAAAATTCTTGAGGGAAATGGCTTAATGAAATGTGCCCAAATTTTGTGGAGATAGGTTATATGAATAGGAGAAGGCTAAGGAAAAAATTTAGCAGCATTGGAGCAAGATAAAATATACTTGCTTCACTAACTGAAAAATTGGACAGAGACAAAGAATTGATGCTCAGCTCACATAGATGCATTGCATGAGCTCAATTCTTGAGGAGGGCTTCGATTTGACGATATCAAGGACCATGCAAAATTTCAACTCAATTGGGTTAACCTACCTAGTACTTCCTTCACAATGAATTCCCTCGGATAGGGACTTTGCAAAATTGCTCAGGAATATTTACTAGTCAAATTGAGTTGAATTTTTGGCATGAGGCATTTATTTGGACATGAAAAGATGTCCAAAAAGTTTAGGGGTCAATTGGGCAAAGGTAAATGGCACTTGCTTCACAATCTGCCATTCAGGACATAATGGGAAAGGCATTAATTGAGCATGATGAGGAACATGGCAAATGAAATATTTTGCCATAATTGAGGAATATATGACCCAAACAATTTATGGGAATTATTTGGGATTTTTGGGCGTGATGGAAATATGGGTTGCTTCACAACCTAGGGCAAATTGGGTTATTCCTTTAATAGAAAAAGGAATATTCCCTAGCAAAAGGATATTGGGGTTGGGCTAGGATGGAAATGGCAAGGTCTTGGGATGGATGTGAGGATGACAAGCCACTCTGGAAAGAAAGAAGAGGTCATCTTCTTCAATTTCCAGACCACATAGCCACGGAAAAAGAAAACTCAAGCAAAAATCTCAGAAAATCAAATGAAAAAGAAAGGGCCAAAAATTAGGCTGTGACAAATCCCCCGATGGGACATGAAGAATCCAAGTAGCTTGCCGGAGGGAACATCGAATACACACTTCTCTGGATTAAGCTTCAAGTTAATCTTGCGCAGATTAGCAAATGTCTCTTCCAAATCCTGGATAAGGGTGGTTTTATCCTTGGTTTTGACCACGATGTCATCCATATAGGCCTCTATATTTCTGTGCAACTGTGGCTCAAAGCCAATCTGGACTGCTCTTGCAAAAGTGGACCCGACACTCTTTAATACGAAAGGCATGCACACAAAGCAGTACGTACCACATGGAGTTATGAACGATGTCTTCTCCTCATCTTCTTTGGACATGAAGATCTGGTGATATCTGGAGTATGCATCCAGAAAGGAGAGCAAATCACAACCTGAAGTGGAATCCACGATCTGGTTGATGCACGGCAAGGGAAATGGGTCCTTCGGGCAAGCCTTGTTAAGATCTGTGAAATCAATGCAAAGCCTCCATTTCCCATTCGCCTTCCGGACCACCACTGGGTTTGCCAACCACGTAGGGTGCAGTACTCCTCTGACCAAACCAGCTGCCTCTAGTTTCTTGATTTCTTCAGCAATGAACTGTTGCCACTCCAAGGCTGTTTCCGGACTTTCTGCTTGACGGGTCGGGTGTGTGGGCAGACAGCAAGGTGGTGCTCGATTACCTCCCTGGGAACGCCGGGGATATCAGATGGTTGCCAGGCAAACACATTGATATTCGCTCGCAAGAAGGCAACAAGCGCACTTTCCTATTTGTCATCGAGGGTGGCGCTGATAGTGAAAGTACCATCAACGCCAGCCAGCCCTGCCGGGACCTTCTTCACT
Organism: Triticum aestivum; assembly: GCF_018294505.1. Lineage (NCBI taxonomy): Eukaryota > Viridiplantae > Streptophyta > Magnoliopsida > Poales > Poaceae > Triticum > Triticum aestivum. The sequence continues at coordinate 254,765,762 of NC_057814.1, read as the reverse complement.
TGGGGTGCAGCAACCTTGGATCTCTTGCTGTTGGAACACTCCGGCACATCGTCAACGGGTGCCGTGCACTCGGAGGGGGCACGCTTCCCGGACTCCTTGCCGGAGGCCCTAAAATCCTTCTTTTTTCCTTTGCTTTCCTTGGCGGGAACTGTCGCTGCCGCAGCCTCTGCCACGACTGCATCCCGGTACATCTTGTCCACACAGATAATTGCGTCCTTCTCATCTGATGGGATAGTGATGACTCCCAGTGGCCCAGGGATCTTTAAAGTGTTATAAGCACAGTGAGATGCTGCCATGAACTTAGCCAGGGCCGGGTGTTCCAGAATCCCATTGTACGACAGGGGGAGATCAACCACATCAAACACAATCTTCTCAGTCTGATAGTTCAGTTCTCCCCCAAACGTCACCGGCAACGTAATCTTCCCCTTGGGATGGCTCCTGCCGGGATTGACTCCTTGAAACGTGTTGGTAACCTCTAGCTCTTCTTCTCCTATCTGAAGCTTGTTGATGACTGCTGGGGAAATCAGATTCAACCCGGCCCTGCCGTCCACCAACATCTTTGTGACCTTGAGGTTGCAAATCATTAGGGAGACCAACAGTGGCAAACACCCTACCGTTGTGGTGCATCCAGGGTGATCCTCCTCATCAAAGATGATGGGCATGCGAGACCACATGAGCGGCTTCCCGGCCTCTGGTGCTGGTTCCACAACATTGACCTCTCGTGCCCATCTCTTGAGTTGGCGATGAGAGGTGTGCAAAGATGCACCTCCATCAATGCATAGGGTGTCAGTGGCCTTATGAAATTCCTGCTCACTGGTTTCCTCTCCATTTCCTTCATCACAAATTTCCTTCTCTTGGCCCATGGCGGGTTTTCCTTGGTTCCGAAAGGGTTTGCCGGGGCGATTTGCTTCACCGCCTCAGCCCTTACTGCCAGCAGCATTCTAACCTTTCTCCTTATCACGCTTATCATACTCTGCTCTCTGTTTCTTGACGAGCTGCTCAACCTGATAACACTCCTGAAGGTCGTGGCCCTTGGTCCGGTGGATCTGGTAGTACGGCCCATCACCTTTCCCAACTTTTTCGGCGGCAGCGGCCTCCCGATAGGCAGCGCACGCGGCAACTTCCTTGCCAGGGCCCTCAACCTTGGCCTTCTTGCCGGTACTAGGTCTGCCCAATCCTTCCACAGTCATTACTGCCTTATCACTTGGCTTCTTATTGCGCTTCTTAACCTTTCTCCGACTGGTTGATTCATCCTCATTCTCCGAATCAACATTGATGCAACCTCCTCTCTGGGTAACTTCCTTCCTTCCTCCATCTGAGCATAGTTATCCACCAGTGTGTATAGCTCCTTCACAGTCTTGGGCAACCGCACATTCATCTTAGAATGAATGCGACGCTTGCGCACATTGGACTGGAAGGCTTCTATAACGGCTGCCGGATTGATATTTGGAATATTTCTATGAACTTTACTGAATCTTTGTAAATACTTACGGAGGGTTTCTCCTTCCTTCTGCTGGAAAAGCTGCAGGTCGCTGGGCCTGCTGGGCTCTTGGTGGCCACCGGCGAAGGCACAGATGAATTCGTGGCACAGGTCTGCCCATGAAGAAATGGAGTTCTCCGGTAGGTGCATCAGCCAAGACCTCACATTGGGCTTGAGGGCCAAAGGGAAGTAGTTGGCAAACACCTTCTCATCTCTTCCCCCGGTAGCCTGAAGAACGATGGTGTAGATGCTCAGGAACTCTGCCGGGTTCAGACTCCCGTGCCATGGTCAAGGCCAGGAGGTGAGCGGCCCGAGGTCCGGTGAGAGCTCCCGAGGCGCGATGCTCAAGAGGTCCCCTTTAGCGTGCAAGCAACTACTTGAAGGCAGGAAAGGAAGGTGACGTCACTGTAGCAAGGCTGCAAGAGATGGAAGTCCCGTGTCACAGCGTTGGGCTGGCTTGAGTGCGAGACTTATCTTAGCGACCCTGGGTCGGCTTCCATGTGCAGCGTCTGATTTGTGCGTCAGCGGCTGTGAGACGATTGGGTTAGGCTCGCGCTGGCCTCCCTCCCTTTTTCACGCTCTTCTAGGTGCTCAGCGTCCTCGGGTCCCGACCCTCGGGCGAGCTCAGCCGCCGTTGGTATGCCAGGTCGCGATGCCGTGGTCAAGGCCAGGGGGGTGAGGGCTGGATAGTCAGTAGGAGCTCCTGATATGCGATGCTCAGGAGCCCCCCTTTAACGCACAAGAAAATTGCGTGAAAAAGAAGGAGCCTACGGCGTCGTCTGTCGTCGGCCTCTGGAGATTCCTGCAGGTTAGCGCGAGGGAGAAGTACAAACTGCAACCATGTCTGCTGCTCTGCCGCTGGTCGTTCCGCAAGAAGATGAAGGCACTGAGGGCCTGGTGAGGTGACGTGCGCGGGGCATGCCGCGAGCCAGAGCTCGACCGCTCAGGTTTGTCAGTGTTGCAGGGACGGACCCGAGCACAAGCGCCGTGCCAGCATGTGTAGCCCCCGTTGCGGGATGAGCAGGAGGCCGGCTAGCAACGCGGGTGGCCGTGATGGGCAACAGGTAAGCAGGTGATAATCATGAAATGACTCAAGCAATGAGGCAGGTTAGCTCAGATAGATGCAAGAACGATACATGCCACTGGGACGGACCCGAGCGGCCTGGGGATGATGTAGATCGAGGGGCGCTCCCAACAGAGTAAGCTAAAGATGCAAAAGGATACACGTCGCGGGGACAGGCCCGTGTGACTTGGGGATAATGCTGCCCGAGGGGCGCTCCCAACTGAATGAACTGAAAAGAGTCACCTGATTCCGTTGCTAGAGTGGGGTCGGAGTAGCTAAAGATGCGTGCTGGAGAAGCTGCTCCTCACGAGCCGCTAGGGTCCTGAGCCTCAGGAGGCTCCGTAGGCCCAGGTGGCTCCTGAAGAACTGTCGCCATCTCCGCCAGGATGGCGTGATGCCCCTCCTGAGCTGCCAGAACGCTCTGCAAGTGGCGTTGGAAGGTGACAGCCGCGTTCGGCAAGCCGAATGGCATGCGAACATAGCTGTGAGGTGGACCCTCGCACCGTCAAACGCGCGAAGGCCAGAAACGTCCCTGAGACGCGGCCCTGTTGAGCCCTGGAATGTTGACGTAGACACGCAGCCCGCCGTCCTCGCCAGGATGGTGGCTGCGCCGGGTGGCGGGCGGCGGTCGCCACGTATGGTCCTTGCCTCTTGAAGCTCCTGGGTCGCCCTGGTGATGAACTCCTGAGCGCTAGGCGCTCCACGCCTTGTGCCTTCTTGAGGGAAACATGCGGCGAAGCACGCCTCCACATGGTGCCGGAGTGCCTCCCTCGTGATGTTGGCTAAGTCTGAGGCCCTCCAGAAGAGAGCCCCCGAGCCTAGCCTGAGGAGGGAGCCAGGCGTGCATTCCTATGCGAGGGAGGGAGGCGCCCCATCTGCGGGCGCAGGTCCTGAGGTAGTGCCGCTGGAAACGCTGCTCTCCTGAGGCCCTTGGTAGAGTAGCTGCTTCTTCTTCTTGGGGATGGCCTCAGGTGGGTACAGGGTGCCTTCGTTGTCGGGGTCTTTGGCCGCTGCAGCTTGGTAAGCGCGCTTGAGGGAGCACACCGCATCCGTTCTTCATAGGGAACCGTGATGATGCCGCCGCTCCATGGCATCTTGAGGACATTCTAGCCATGATGGCTTACTGCCATAAACTTGGCAACGGCTGGATACCCAAGGATGGCGTTGTACGGCCGGCGGATGTGGGCGACGTTGAAGTCGATGAGCTCGGTGTGGCAGTTGTCATGCTGGCCGAATGTGACAGGGAGGCGGACTTACCCTATCGGGGTGGTGGAGCCACCGGTCACTCCTGAGAAGGGCTTGGTAGGCTGTAGCTGATCGTATGGCACTTGGAGGCTATCGAACGTCTCGACGGACATGACATTGAGCCATGCGCCGCCGTTGATGAGGGTCTTTGTGACTTGAACGTTGTTGATGACGGGTGAGCAGAGCATCGGGAGGGCGCCGGCGGTTGCCGTGCACTTGAGCTGGTCTGACGAGCTGAAGGTGATGGCGCACTTGGACCACCTAAGCGGGCACGTGGCCTCAAGCCTGGGAAGGGCCGCGTTCACCTCGTGAGCAAACTACTTGAAGATGCGCTGGGAGGCTGGGGCCTGAGCACCACCCAAGATGCAGGCGATGGCACGAGGCTCTTGGAAGCCCCCAGCCCCCTCGTCTTGATGGTGTCGTCGTTCCTCCTTGGTGGTGGTGGCAGCTGAGGGAGGCCTGCGTTGCCCTGAGGTCGGTCCTCACAAGGCTGGTCTCTCCAAGTGCCCTCGCGAGGCCGGTCCTGCCAACGGTCCTCACGAGGCTGGTCGCGCCACTCCTGGCGGGGGCCACGGTCGTCCCAGCGTCCTCCACTTCGTCCTCCTCCTTAGTCGTAGCCCCGGTCGCCGTGCTCGGGGCGTCGACCGAAGCGCCCATCGCGGATGGCCCTGAGCTCCTGACAGTCGCTGGTGTTGTCGCTGTGAACGTTGTGGAAGGCATAGAACGGGCGGTTGGCCTTGGACGACTCAGGGTGGTCGCGGCCGTGCTTCATCTCCGGATCCGCTACGAGCACGGCAGCCCCCTTGCGCTTCACATCCTTGATCTTGGCCTTCTTGTCCTCCTTGTCGGCAGCTGGGAGCTCGAGGAGGGAAAGGCGCCCTTCCTCAGCCCTTGCGCATTTGGTTGCCATGTTGAACATTTCTAGGGCCGTGCATAGTTCCTCGTGGATGGCGAGCTCCTCCTTCATCTTGACATCGCGGACGCCATCGGAAAACGCGCAGATGATGGCCTCGTCCATCACCTTGGGGATCTTGAGGCGGACGCTATTGAAGCGATGGATGTACTTCTGCAGAGTTTACCCCGGTTGCTGCTTGATGCGCCTCAGGTCTCCTGCGGCCCGTGGGCGGTCGCGAGTGCCCTGGAAGTTGGCGACGAAACGCTCACACATTTCTCCCCAAGAGGAGATCGACCCCGCGGTCAGGTTCAGGATCCATGAGCGCGCGCCATCCTTGAGGGCCATGGGGAACCAGTTCGCCATGAGCTTGTCGTCGCTGTTGGCTGCCTTGATGCTCAGCTCATAGAGTTGCAAGAACTCCGTGGGGTCGGGGTTGCCGTCGTAGCGCGGAGGCAGGTCTAGCTTGAACTTGCCGGACCAGACGACGCTGCGCGGCTCGGGAGTGAAGACACGGCAACCGGAGCCCGTCGCGGAGGCAGGGCCTGATCCTGATATCCACGCGCCGCTGCCGCAGGCGGCACGCGGTCTTGACGCAGTAGTGCTAGGAGCGCAGGAGCATTTTCTTGCGGTCGAGGGACTTCTTGGCAGCTTCCTTCTTCGTACGCGGGCGCCCTGCGCGGTGGGTCACGCCGCGGGGCCACGCGTCTTGGTGCGTGATACGTCTCCAATGTATCTATAATTTTTTATTGTTCCATGCTATTATATTATCTGTTTTGGATGTTTAATGGGCTTTACTAAGCCCTTTTATATTATTTTTGGGACTAACCTATTAACCAAAGGCCCATTGCAAACTGCTGTTTTTTTGCCTATTTCAGTGTTTCGTAGAAAAGGAATATCAGACGGAGTCCAAACGGAATGAAAACTTCGGGAGAGTTATTTTTGGAACAAACGAGATCCAGGGGACTTGGAGTGGACGTCAAGAAAGAAGCGAGGAGGCCACGAGGCAGGGAGGCGCGCCTGCCCCCTGGGCGCGCCCTCACCCTCGTGGGCCCCTCGCAGCTCCACCGTCCTACTTCTTCCTCCTATATATATCCATATACCTAGAAAACATCCAGGAGCACCATGAAACCATATTTCCACCGCTGCAACCTTCTGTACCCGTGAGATCCCATCTTGGGGCCTTTTCCGGTGCTCCGCCGGAGGGGGAATCGATCACGGAGGGCTTCTACATCAACACCATGGCCTCTTCGATGATGTGTGAGTAGTTTACCACAGACCTTCGGGTCCATAGTTATTAGCTAGATGGCTTCTTCTCTCTCTTTGGATCTCAATACAAAGTTCTCCTCGATCTTCTTGGAGATCTATTCAATGTAATTCTTTTTGTAGTGTGTTTGTCGAGATCCGATGAATTGTGGGTTTATGATCAAGATTATCTATGAACAATATTTGAATCTCCTCTGAATTCTTTTATGTATGATTTAATATCTTTGCAAGTCTCTTCGAATTATTAGTTTGGTTTGGTCTACTAGATTGATCTTTCTTGCAATGGGAGAAGTGCTTAGCTTTGGGTTCAATCTTGCGTTGCTCGATCCCAGTGACAACAGGGGAAATGACACGTATTGTATTGTTGCCATCGAGGATAAAAAGATGGGGTTCATATCATATTGCTTGAGTCTATCCCTCTACATCATGTCATCTTGCCTAACGCGTTACTCTGTTCTTATGAACTTAATACTCTAGATGCATGCTGGATAACGGTCGATGTGTGGAGTAATAGTAGTAGATGCAGAATCGTTTCGGTCTACTTGTCGCGGACGTGATGCCTATATACATTATCATGCCTAGATATTCTCATAATTATGCACTTTTCTATCAATTGCTCGACAGTAATTTGTTCACCCACCGTAATACTTATGCTATCTTGAGAGAAGCCACTAGTGAAACCTATGGCCCCTGGGTCTATTCTCCATCCGATAACTTTCCAATCTATTTTACTTTGCAATCTTTACTTTCAATCTTTATCATAAAAATACCAAAAATATTTATCTTATTATCTCTATCAGATCTCAAGTTTGCAAGTGGCCGTGAAGGGATTGACAACCCCTTTATCGCGTTGGTTGCAAGGTTGTTATTTGTTTTTGTAGGTACGAGGTGACTTGCGTGTACTCTCCTACTGGATTGATACCTTGGTTCTCAAAAACTGAGGGAAATACTTATGCTACTTTGCTGCATCACCCTTTCCTCTTCATGGGAAAACCAACGCAGTGCTCAAGAGGTAGCAATTAGGATTTCTGGCACCGTTGCCGAGGAGGCGTACACCAAGTCAAGTCGAGACATACCAAGTACCCATCACAAACTCTTATCCCTCGCATTACATTATTTGCCATTTACCTCTCGTTTGCCTCTCCCCCACTTCACCCTTGCCGTTTTGTTCGCCTTCTTTTTCGTTTGCCTTTTTCTCGTCAGATCTATTGTTTGCTTGTGTTACCATGTGCCTTTTATATGCTTGCATCTTCGCTTGCTAAAAATCTATTGATATGGTGTGACGCCCCCGATTCAATCATACACTAATCATGCACGCAAACGTGTACGATCAAGATCAGGGACTCACAGGAAGATATCACAACACAACTCTAAAAACAAAATAAGTCATACAAGCATCATAATACAAGCCAGGGGCCTCGAGGGCTCGAATACAAGTGCTCGGTCATAGACGAGTCAGCGGAAGCAACAATATCTGAGTACAGACATAAGTTAAACAAGTTGCCATAAGATGGCTAGCACAAACTGGGATACAGATCGAAAGAGGCGCGGGCCTCCTGCCTGGGATCCTCCTAAACTACTCCTGGTCATCGTCAGCGTCCTGCACGTAGTAGTAGGCACCTCCGGTGTAGTAGGAGTCGTCGTCGACGGTGGCGTCTGGCTCCTGGGCTCCAGCATCTGGTTGCGACAACCAAGAGGAAAGGAAAGGGGGAAATGAGGGAGAAAAGCAACCGTGAGTACTCATCCAAAGTACTCGCAAGCAAGGATCTACACTACATATGCATGGGTATTTGTGTAAAGGGGAAATGTCGGTGGACTGAACTGCAGAATGCCAGAATAAGAGGGGGATAGCTAGTCCTGTCGAAGACTACGCCTCTGGCAGCCTCCATCTTGCAGCATGTAGAAGGGAGTAGATGGTAAGTTCACCAAGTAGCATCGTATAGCATAATCCTACCCGGCGATCCTCCCCTCATCGCCCTGTGTGAGAGCGATCACCGGCTTATATCTGGCACTTGGAAGGGTGTGTTTTATTAAGTATCCGGTTCTAGTTGTCAAAAGGTCAAGGTACAACTCCGGGTCGTCCTTTTACCGCGGATCACGACTATTCGAATAGATAAACTTCCCTGCAGGGGTGCACCACATTACCCAACACGCTCGATCCCCTTTGGCCGGACACACTTTCCTGGGTCATGCCCGGCCTCGAAAGATCAACACGTCGCAGCCCCACCTAGGCACAACAGGGAGCTCAGCACGCCGGTCTAAATCCTATGGCGCAGGGGTCTGGGCCCATCGCCCATTGCACACCTGCACGTTGCGAGGGCGGCCGGAAGCAGACCTAGCCTCCCTAATACAAGAGCAGGCGTTCCAGTCCAATCCGGCGCGCCGCTCAGTCGCTGACGTCAAGAAGGCTTCAACTAATACCACGACATCGAGTGCCCATAACTGTTCCCACGTAGTTGGTTAGTGCGTATAGGCCAGTGGCTAGACTCAGATCAAATACCAAGATCTCGTTAAGCGTGTTAATTTTGAAGTAACCACGGACGCCGACCAGGGCCAGGCCCACCTCTCACCTAGGTAGTCTCAACCTGCCCTGTCGGTCCGCCACAAAGATCCACCCAGAGGGCCGTCAGGACAAAGGTCCTTTCAGCCCCCAATTTGTGAATCACTCGCGGATACTCTACGAGCCGACCCGACTTTAGTCACCACATGTATCATGTACAAAGTATATAGTATATACCCGTGATCACCTCCCGAGTGATCACGGACCGATAGTATAGCATAGAAGATGGACAAGAATGCAGGGCCACTAATGGAATACTAGCATCCTATACTAAGCATTTAGGATTGCAGGTAAGGGTAACAACTGTAGCAACAATGACAGGCTATGCGGCAGAATAGGATTAACCGAAAGCAATAACATGCTACACTACTCTAATGCAAGTAGTAGAGAGAAGGAATAGGCGATATCTGGTGATCAAGGGGGGCTTACCTGGTTGCTCTGGCAAGGAGGGGTCGTCAACAACGTAGTCGATCGGGGCACTAGCAGCGGCGTCAGTCTCGTAGTCTACCGGAGAGAAGAGGGGGAAGAAATAATGAATACAATGCAAACAGATGCATATTGATGCATGACATGACAAGTAACGATGCCAGGTGTGCCCTAACGTAGTAGGAGGTGATACTGGCGAAGGAGGGAAAACATCCGGGAAAGTATCCCCGGTGTTTCGCGTTTTCGGACAGATGAACCGGAGGGGGAAAGTTGCGTGTTTGCTATTCTAGGGATGTGTGGCAGACGAACGGGCTACGTATCCGGATTCGTCTCGTCGTTCTGAGCAACTTTCATGTACAAAGCTTCTCCATCCGAGCTACGGTTTATTTTATATTAATTTTTAAAGATTTAATCAATTTTTAAATTAATTTGAAAATTATATTAAATGGAAATGCTAAGTGCACCTAGTAGAGTGTACACAGCAGTGCACACACAGGCTGACATGTGGGGCCAGTGGGGGTGCTGAGTCAGCAGGGTCAACAGTCAACACTGACTGGGTTGACTGGTCAAATCTGGGCAATGGGGCCCAGATGTCATTGGGCCATTTATTTTAAACAGATTGTTTATTTTGTCTAGTTAGTGGTGGGGGTCCGTAAGCCATACTCTATGTAGCATCTAAGGTTAGTACTAGTACATGTTTTAGGTTAGTTATTAAATAATACTAATCCTAGTCTAATGGCCGGTCCATTTGGTAGTGGCTCAAGCCATGCCTTCGGCTGGGCAAACCAGGGGCAGCACGGCACAGGCCACCACGGCCATGGCCAGGAGCAGCAGTGCTACAGCAGCAGGGGTTAGCAGCGTCGGCAAAGAGCAGCGGCAAGAGCAGGCGGCAAACCAACCAAGCAGCGCATGAGCAGCAGCGCATGGCAGCAGAAGCAACAACAGCAGACTCCAGCAGCCAGCAGAAGAACAGTTGCGGTAGCAAGAAGCAGTAGTAGCAGCGACGAGAAGCAGCAGGGATTAGCAGCGGGCCATGGCGCGGCGTGTGGCAGCAGGGCGTGTGCGGGCGCTGAGCGAGCGGAGAGTGGGCGGCGCGAGCGAGCGCATGGGCAGGGGGATGCGGGCGTGGCGGGCAGAGGCTCGCGGTGTGGCCAGAGGGCTTGAGGACGCACACGGCATGACGGCGAGCTTCGGTAGCGACGAAAATGGCGGTGACAGTTTCGGCCACGACGGAGACTAGCGCTAGAGGATGAGCACGAGCAAATTAGCAGAGGGGATTTACGGAAGAGCTCACCTAGGAGCTCAAGGAGGCTCGTTGAGTGAACGGGAGCAGCAGGGGTCGATGGATTTGGCGACGAACACCGGCGACAGCAGAGGGGGACACGGTCGATCCCGGCGTGGTGGCGATCTTCTACTCGGGCTCGGGGTCGGAGAGGAAGAAGCGGGCAGCGGCGGTGCTTCCATGCGTAGGCCTAGGCAGCGGGGAGGTTGCTGGCCACGCAGGCGAGGGCGACCATGGCGACGGAGGTCTCGGTTCGTTGCGGGGAAGAAGAAGCGGCACAGGTGGAGGGGGAAAGTGGGGTTAGGGTTCGACCACGGGATTAGGGGAGGTCTTGTAGGCGCTGGGGGGCGCGGGATGACCGCCACCCATGGCCACGACCGACGGATGGCCGCCACGGCCCCCTGCCTCCCTGTAGCAGGAGATTGGGGATGAGTGGGGGTGTGGGCTGGGCCTGGCACTGTGTGTGCTGGGCCGTGTGCTGTGGCCACTAGGGCCCAGCGCACCGTAGTTGTTTCTTTCTTGTTTATTTTATTTTTCTTTTCTGTTTCTTTTAGTTTCTAATTATTTTAGTTTTAATAAAATACCAAAGTGGCACCTAAATTGATGTTACAAATTATGTCACAACCAAAAAAAAGTTTCATCCCAAAATAATATAGTTTAGTATTTTACAAAATATAAAAGGTCTTTAATTAATGGTTTTACCTACTGATTTAATTAGTTTAGTGCATTTAAACATTTTCTGTAGACTTGGTTTCTCCACCAATATCTCTTATGAATTATTTGTCACCTCCGAAGAATTTAGTTTTAATATTTGAAAACTTTTGTGGTTTGCCTTTATCTCAAATTTGAATTTGAATCGTTTTGAACTAACACGAGATTAACAACAGTAACCGCGGTGACATGGCATCATTAACATGGAATTACTGTAGCTTAAATATCCGGGCGTCACATATGGATCCACTTAAAGTGTTCTATTTGGATCATCTTCGATCCTTATGCGCTCGTGCTGAAACCCCAACTAGCCTAGTTGATGGGAAATCTTTAGATGAGCATGCTCATTTTGTGCGTCACCGTTTGTCTGAAAAAGGGAGACTCTTATGGGATCAAATAAACAGATTGCTATGTTATGCTTGGAATCTTTGTGAAATTTATGATTTTACTTGTTGCTCTAAGAACCCTAAAAAAACACCTTCCCTACCTATGTGAGTTTAATGAAAATGAAATCTTATCTTCTTATGCAAAGGGTGTTTATAGTTACTATGATATCGAACAAATTGAAGAATTTGTTGCTTTTAAGGGTGCTTATGAAGTTGCTTCTTTGATTGAAAAGAATGATATTACTATCTACGAATCTGAAAATTTTGTCGTACTTAAATATTGCTATGAAAACTATGCTCATAATGTCTATGTCAAAGAATTTATTGAGAGAACGACCATTGCTTTGGAAGAAAATAATGATATGCATGAATCTATAGATAATTATGATTCCGATGATTTGATTGAAATATCCATTGATGAACATGATGCTTGCTATTCTTGTGGCCATGGTGCCAATATTTATGAAGATGAATTTGCTATAGTTTCTTATGTTAAACATGAGATCGTTGCTATTGCACCCATACTTGATAGTTCCTTCGATGAAAAGCATGATTGCAATGATGTTATTATAAACTATCTTAATGTCAATTGTGTTAATGATGTGTAAAACCTCAAGCTTGGGGATGCTAGTTTTGCTATGACTACTATTTTTTGCAATGATCATGATTGGGGTGATTCTTCTTATGATCTTGAAAATTTATTTAAGCCCCATGATGAATATGAGATTGATAATAGTGTTTGCAATAATGTTAAAAGTGGGTTTGGAAGAGTGTCAACTTTGGATCCCACATATTTGGAGGATTTTCAATCTTATGAAATTTTTGATAAAAGTGGGTTTGGAGAGGTCATGACTTCAGTTAATGTTAATCCCACTATTTTGGAAGAGTGTCAACTTTGCATGCATGTGGATCATGTTCAAAATATTTTATGTGATAGCTATTTTGTTGAATTTGAATATGATCCCACATGTAATTATTATGACAGAGGAAAATATGGTTGTAGAAATTTTCATGTTACTAAATTACCTCTCGTTATGTTGAGATTGCTATTGTTTCTTTCCGCTTCCTTTCATATGCTAGTTTTTGCTTGCCTCGATAATTTGTTTTCCTTTAAGATGCCTATGCATAGGAAGTGTGTTAAACTTAGATGATTTTTTCACGTGTTTTATTATGCTCTCTTTGTGCTTCAATTCTTGTCTTTCATGTGAGCATCATCTAAATTATCAATGCCTAGCTAGGGGCGTTAAACGATAGCGCTTGTTGGGAGCCAACCCAATTTTATTTTTGTTTTTTGCTTTTTATTCCTGTTTAGTAATAAATATTTGATCTAGCCTCTGGTTAGATGTGGTTTTATGTTTCAATTATTGTTTGTGCCAAGTAAAACTTATAGGATCTTCTTGGATGATAGTTATTTGATCTTGCTGAAAAAGTCAGAAACTTTCTGCTCACAAAAACAATTGTTAAAAATCACCAGAACGTGAAAAAATAATGATTCCAATTGCAGTAGATCCATAAACAAATTATATAGGTCTTCCTATTTTGGTAGATTTTTCTGAGTTACAGAAGTTTGCGTTAGATACAGATTACTACAGACTGTACTGTTTTTGACAGATTCTGTTTTTTCGTGTGTTGTCTGCTTATTTTGATGAATCTATGGCTAGTATCGGAGGGTATGAACCATAGAGAATTTGGAATACAGTAGGTTTAACACCAATATAAATAAAGAATGAGTTCATTACAGTGCCTTTAAGTGGTGGTTTGTTTTCTTTCACTAACGGAGCTCGTGAGATTTTCTGTTGAGTTTTGTGTTGTGAAGTTTTCAAGTTTTGGGTAAAGATTTGATGGATTATGGAATAAGGAGTGGCAAAATCCTAAGCTTGGGGATGCCCAAGGCATCCCAAGGTAAAATTCAAGGACAACCAAAAGCCTAAGCTTGGGGATGCCCCGGAAGGCATCCCCTCTTTCGTCTTCGTCTATCGGTAACTTTACTTGATGCTATATTTTTATTCACCACATGATATGTGTTTTGCTTGGAGCGTCTTGTATGATTTGAGTCTTCGCTTTTTAGTTTACCACAATCATCCTTTCTGTACACACCTTTTGGGAGAGACACACATGAATCGGAATTTATTAGAATACTCTATGTGCTTCACTTATATCTTTTGAGCTAGATAATTTTGCTCCAGTGCTTCGCTTATATCTTTTTAGAGCACGGTGGTGGCTTTATTTTATAGAAATTATTGATCTCTCATGCTTCACTTATATTATTTTGGGAGTCTTTTAGAACAGCATGGTAATTTGCTTTGGTTAAAAAACATTAGTCCTAATGTGATGAGCATCCTAGATAGGTATAATAAAAACTATCACATAAAGTGCATCGAATACTATGAGAAGTTTGATACTTGATAATTGTTTTAAGATATGAAGATGGTGATATTAGAGTCATGCTAGTTGAGTAGTTGTGGATTTGAGAAATACTTGTTCTAAAGTTTGTGATTCCCGTAGCATGCACGTATGGTGAACCGTTATGTGATGAAGTCGAAGCATGATTTATTTATTGATTGTCTTCCTTATGAGTGGCGGTCGGGGACGAGCGATGGTCTTTTCCTACCAATCTATCCCCCTAGGAGCATGCGCGTAGTACTTTGTTTCGATAACTAATAGATTTTTGCAATAAGTTTGTGAGTTCTTTATGACTAATGTTGAGTGCATGGATTATACGCACTCTCACCCTTCCACCATTGCTAGCCTCTCTAATACCGCGCACCTTTCGCCGGTATCATACACCCACCATATACCTTCCTCAAAACAGCCACCATACCTACCTATTATGGCATTTCCATATCCATTCCGAGATATATTGCCATGCGACTTACCACCATTCCGTTTATTATGACACGTTCCATCATTGTCATATTGCTTTGCATGATCATGTAGTTGACATCGTATTTGTGGCAAAGCCACCTTTATAATTCTTTCATACATGTCACTCTTGATTCATTGCATATCCCGGTACACCGCCGGAAGCATTCACATAGAGACATATTTTTTTCCAAGTATTGAGTTGTAATTCTTGAGTTGTAAGTAAATAAAAGTGTGATCATCATCATTATTAGAGCATTGTCCCAAGTGAGGAAAGGATGATGGAGACTATGATTCCCCCACAAGTCGGGATGAGACTCCGGACGAAAAGAAAAAAAAAGGAAAAAAGATGCCATAAAAAAAGAGAAAAAGGCCCAAATAAAAAATGAGAGAAAAAGAGAGAAGGGACAATGTTACTATCCTTTTACCACACTTGTGCTTCAAAGTAGCACCATGATCTTCATGATAGAGAGTCTCCTATGTTGTCACTTTCATATACTAGTGGGAATTTTACATTATAGAACTTGGCTTGTATATTCCAATGATGGGCTTCCTCAAAATGCCCTAGGTATTCGCGAGCAAGCGAGTTGGATGCACGCCCACTTAGTTTCTTTTGTTGGGATTTCATACGCGTATAGCTCTAGTGCATCCGTTGCATCGCAATCCCTACTCACTCACATTGATATCTATTGATGGGCATCTCCATAGCCCGTTGATACGCCTAGTTGATGTGAGACTATCTTCTCCTTTTTGTCTTCTCCACAACCACCATTCTATTCCACATATATAGTGCTATGTCCATGGCTCATGCTCATATATTGTGTGAAGATTGAAAAAGTTTGAGAACATCAAAAGTATGAAACAATTGCTTGGCTTTTCATCGGGGTTGTGCATGATTAAATACTTCGTGTGATGAAGATAGAGCATAGCCAGACTATATGATTTTGTAGGGATAAATTTCTTTGGCCATGTTATTTTGAGAAGACATGATTGCTTTGTTAGTATGCTTGAAGTATTATTATTTTTGTGTCAATATTAAACTTTTGTCTTGAATCTTTTGGATCTGAACATTCATGCCACAATAAAGGAAATTACATTGAGAATTACACTAGGTAGCATTCCACATCAAAAATTCTGTTTTTATCATTTACCTACTCCAGGACGAGAAGGAATTAAGCTTGGGGATGCTTGATACTCCAACGTATCTATAATTTTTGATTGTCCCATGCTATTATATTATCTGTTTTGGATGTTTAATGGGCTTTACTAAGCACTTTTATATTATTTTTGGGACTAACCTATTAACCGAAAGCCCAGTGCAAATTGCTGTTTTTTGCCTATTTCAGTGTTTCGCAGAAAAGGAATATCAAACAGAGTCCAAACGGAATGAAACCTTTGGGAGAGTTATTTTTGGAACAAACGTGATCCAGGGGACTGGGAGTGGACGTCAAGAAAGAAGCGAGGAGGCCACGAGGCAGGGAGGCGCGCCTGCCCCCCTGGGGGCGCCCCCCACCCTCGTGGGCACCTCGCAGCTCCACCGACCTACTTCTTCCTCCTATATATATATCCATATACCCCGAAAACATCCAGGAGCACCAAGAAACCCTATTTCCACCGCCTCAACCTTCTGTACCCGTGAAATCCCATCTTGGGGCCTTTTCCGGTGCTCCGCCGAAGGGGGAATCGATCACGGAGGGCTTCTACATCAACACCATGGCCTCTCCGATGATGTGTGAGTAGTTTACCACAGACCTTCGGGTCCATAGTTATTAGCTAGATGGCTTCTTCTCTCTCTTTGGATCTCAATACAAAGTTCTCCTCGATCTTCTTGGAGATCTATTCAATGTAATTCTTTTTGTAGTGTGTTTGTCGAGATCCGATGAATTGTGGGTTTATGATCAAGATTATCTATGAACAATATTTGAATCTCCTCTGAATTCTTTTATGTATGATTTAATACCTTTGCAAGTCTCTTAGAATTATCAGTTTGGTTTGGCCTACTAGATTGATCTTTCTTGCAATTATAGAAGTGCTTAGCTTTGGGTTCAATCTTGCGTTGCTCGATCCCAGTGACAGCAGGGGAAACGACACATGTTGTATTGTTGCCATCGAGGATAAAAAGATGGGGTTTATATCATATTGCTTGAGTTTATCAATCTACATCATGTCATCTTGCCTAATGCGTTACTTTGTTCTTATGAACTTAATACTCTAGATGCATGCTGGATAGCGGTCGATGTGTGGAGTAATAGTAGTAGATGCAGAATCGTTTCGGTCTACTTGTCGCGGATGTGATGCCTATATACATGATCATGCCTAGATATTCTCATAATTATGCACTTTTCTATCAATTGCTCGACAGTAATTTGTTCACCCACCGTAATACTTATGCTATCTTAAGAGAAGCCACTAGTGAAACCTATGGCCCCCGGGTCTATTCTCCATCATATAAGTTTCCAATCTATTTTACTTTGCAATCTTTATCATTAAAAATACCAAAAATATTTATCTTTTTATCTCTATCAGATCTCACTTTTGCAAGTGGCCATGAAGGGATTGACAACCCCTTTATCGCGTTGGTTGCAAGGTTCTTATTTGTTTGTGTAGGTACGAGGCGACTTGCGTGTAGTCTCCTACTGGATTGATACCTTGGTTCTCAAAAACTGAGGCAAATACTTACGCTACTTTGCTGCATCACCCTTTCCTCTTCAAGGGAAAACCAACTTAGTGCTCAAGAGGTAGCAGTGCGGGAGTGGCGTCTTGATGCGGAGGTGGTCGAGGTGCTCCTTGGGCTACGTCACCCGCAGCTGGGGGTGGGTGAGGTAGCGAGAGGGACGGTGCGGGAGAACCCCCCCAGCGGCGCACACGAGCTCGGTGATGCGGTCCCGCAAGTCGTCATAGAGGTCATCGACTAGGCGGTAGTGCAGGAGTTCTCGTGCTATGAGCAGCGCGGCCTGCGCGTCCGTGGGCGCGTGACGAGCATGGGACGACGTGCCGGCCGGAGTCAGCGACGGGGTGGCGGTGCATCCGTCCCGCCGCACGGAGGGGTGCGGCGATGAAGCTTGCTGCTCGTTCCCGGCCGGGCCGGTGGCAGCGTTGGCAGCAGGCGATGGAGAGCGGCGGGGAAGTCCGCCAACGGGCGTCGTCTGAGCAACGCGGGCGGCAAGTGCGGCCCGGCGCTCAGCACGGGCTTGGCGGGCGTCAGTCATGGATACGATGGAGCGGCGGAGCGTGGATCGATGGAAGAAAGGCTTCAGCGCACCCCTACCTGGCGCGCCAAATGTCGGATTACAGGTTCTGGGAAACCCTTGAGGTTCGAACACTGGGGTGCGCACGAAGATCTCTCTCTCCCTAGCTCGCTCTCGCAATGACCTCAAGGCCTAGCTCGACAAACCCAAAGAACAAGAGGCACGAGGGTTTATACTGGTTCGGGCCACCGTTGCGGTGTAATACCCTACTCCAGTGTGTTGTGGTGGATTGCCTTGTAGACTGAGGATGAACAGTACAAGGTAAGAACAGCCTCCTGAGGAGAGGTGTTCTAGAACTCAGTGAGTTGGTGAGTTGGCCTTGGTGGAATGAGTCCAATCCAAGATCCGGTGCCTCCTCATGGTGGTGGCTAGTCCTATTTATAGAGGCCCTGGTCCTCTTCCAAAATGTTAGGCGGGAAGGGATCCCATAACGACCAAGTTTGAAGGGAGACAACTACTACAAGCTATCCTGACAAAAGGTGGTCTTCGCCTGCCAAAGGCTCTGGTGGTGACGCCGCCGTGGGCTCCGCGGTGACCTCTGTCCTGCCGTCCTGCTGGTCTTGGTCTCATTGCACCGATATGGAAACCTTTGCCTGATGCCTCCGGACTCCTCACCTGCGCTTGCCCCTTTAGCACCAAAGAGGCAACTGGTACTCTGCGCCCGCTGGCGCCCGCCTGGCCTTGATCGTCATGGCTCACGTCACGCGCACCTCGTGAGGTGCCCCTTGCATAGATATCTCCGCTCCTCGGGAGCCAGCCTAGTGAGGCTGCCCCTGAGGAGGTCTTGTGTCGTCCACCTTGCGAGCCTTGGCCCCTCGCGAGGGTCTTGAGTGGTTGCTGATGAAGATGGGTCGTACCAGGCCGTTAGTGGAGCTGCGCCTTGGGCCACAGGAAGGCAAGTCTGGGTACCCCCGTTCCCAGGACGCCGACAAAATGCCATTCAAAACTTTGAATTCATGTTATGTTCAATTAAAATATTTCGCTACGTGTATAATGCATGCAACCTGCTACTCAAATGAACGTTTAGTGCATTCCAAATGTATATACTACCGCTTCAATATGAACTAAATTTGAATTCGTTTCTCTATTTGAATAAGATCTACAATCATGATTGTTGTGAAGTCAAACCATTTGAATTCGTTTCTCAATTTTAATAAGATCTACAGTCATCATTATTGTCAAGTTAAACCATTGTTTGTGTATTATCTGCACAGCACACCACATGATTATTGTCGAGTTAGATATGAACTATGTGTACTATATGAACTCAAACTCGATTTTTTGAATCCACTTTATGTTGATTTCAAATCACAGTACATTTCAAGCTCTGGCTAGATCTTCATAATCTAAACCATGTCTCATATGTATAATGTGTTTATCACATAATGTATGGTGCCCCGCCCCCTACGCCTACAATTATTTAGATGTGAGTTGCAAACGCCACACATTACCACAAATTCAAATAAAATGTGAGATTGTTCGATTTATAGTATGGTTTAGATTGTTCAATATTTAGTTGTGAGCTGCAAATGCCACACATTATCACAAATTCAAATAAAATGTGAGATTGTTCGATGTATAGTATGGTTTATATTGTTCGATATTTAGCTGTGAGTTGCAAACACCATGCATTATCACATTATGGTATAACATGTCCAGAACCACAGCACGTGTATCACTGCTATATTCATGCATGCATATGTTTATAACACTATGATCTCCATTTCAAATATATGAATCCAATTTCATATCGAATTATGATCTTTGTTAGTCTCTTAGACCCACACAATCCTCCAACCTTTGTTGCTAGCACTAACTTTCTCTTGTGCATGCACACGCCCTCCTCGCCCTCCCCCTCCCTCAGCATTCTATCCATCGCGCACATTCATTTTTTTTCTTGAGGTCGTTCTCCCACAGTCTCCACAACTCCTTTCCAACACACACTGATCGATAAACCTCTCCAGCGATGTCTGCCTACAACATACACACGCACCTTCCATCTCCTCCTTTATGTGTCCATGCCTCGTGTCTCTCATACGACCCCACACACGTGTAAACTCTCGCCCCTCTTTTCATCGATCTCACAATCGCACACTCCTCCCCTATCTAGCTAGTTGCTAGGCCTCTCGCACCACCTCCTAGCTCCATTCTCTCTGTCTATCCGTCTCGCTAGGCCTTATTTGCCTCTAACAAATGGATGTACACCGACCGATCTCCCGCTATACATATAGCTAGCTAGGTCCTTATAACTCATTTTCCCCACACGTCGATCGATCTACCTCATTAGTTATGTCTCTCCCTTCCTCCGACAAACAACAATTGATCTACCGATCTAGTTAGGTTTGCTTACCAAACACATGGTCCCCCTTCATCATCCATGCATGCGTCCCAACACATCTATCACGCAGACGCACACACAGAAACACATCCCCACTCTTATTGATAATATTGCAGTTCTACCCTCAGTTTCTCTAGTAGGCCTCTCCCACCATCTTCGAGAAGCAACTCCATCACCCATCCAGCACTCTACCCTGATACGTCTCCAACGTATCTATAATTTATGAAGTATTCATGCTATTATATTATCTATTTTGGATGTTTATGGGCTTTACTAAACACTTTTATATTATTTTTGGGACTAACCTATTAACCGGAGGCCCAGCCCAAATTGATGTTTTCTTGCCTATTTCAGTGTTTCGAAGAAAACGAATATCAAACGGAGTCCAAACGGAATGAAACCTTCGGGAGAGTTATTTTTGGAATGGAAGCAATCTAGGAGACTTGGAGTAGACGTCAGGGAAGCTTCGAGGTGGCCACGAGGCAGGGAGGCGCGCCTGCCCCCCTGGGCGCGCCCCCCACCCTCGTGGGCCCCTCGTGGCTCCCCTGACCGACTTCTTTCGCCTATATACGTCCATATACCCTAAGAACATCGAGGAGTAGAATAGATCGGGAGTTCCGCCGCCGCAAGCCTCTGTAGCCACCGAAAACCAATCTAGACCCGTTCCGGCACCCTGCCGGAGGGGGGAAGCCTCACCGGTGGCCATCTTCATCATCCCGGCACTCTCCATGACGAGGAGGGAGTAGTTCACCCTCGGGGCTGAGGGTATGTACCAGTAGCTATGTGTTTGATCTCTCTCTCTCTCTCTCTCTCTCTCGTGTTCTTGATTCAGCACGATCTTGATGTATCGCGAGCTTTGCTATTATAGTTAGATCTTATGATGTTTCTCCCCCTCTACTCTCTTGTAATGGATTGAGTTTTCCCTTTGAAGTTGTCTTATCGGATTGAGTCTTTAAGGATTTGAGAACACTTGATGTATGTCTTGCATGTGCTTATCTGTGGTGACAATGGGATATTCACGTGATCTACTTGATGTATGTTTTGGTGATCAACTTGCGGGTTCCGTAACATTGTGAACTTATGCATAGGGGTTGGCACACGTTTTCGTCTTGACTCTCCGGTAGAAACTTTGGGGCACTCTTTGAAGTTCTTTGTGTTGGTTGAATAGATGAATCTGAGATTGTGTGATGCATATCATATAATCATACCCACGGATACTTGAGGTGACATTGGAGTATCTAGGTGACATTAGGGTTGTGGTTGATATGTGTCTTAAGGTGTTATTCTAGTACGAACTCTTGAACAGATCGATCCGAAAGAATAACTTTGAGGTGGTTTCGTACCCTACAATAATCTCTTCGTTTGTTCTCCGCTATTAGTGACTTTGGAGTGACTCTTTGTTGCATGTTGAGGGATAGTTATATGATCCAATTATGTTATTATTGTTGAGAGAACTTGCACTAGTGAAAGTATGAACCCTAGGCCTTGTTTCCTAGCATTGCAATACCGTTTACGCTCACTTTTATCATTAGTTACCTTGCTATCTTTATATTTTCAGATTACAAAAACCTATATCTACCATCCATATTGCACTTGTATCATCATCTCTTCGCCGAACTAGTGCACCTATACAATTTACCATTGTATTGGGTGTGTTGGGGACACAAGAGACTCTTTGTTATTTGGTTGCAGGGTTGTTTGAGAGAGACCATCTTCAACCTATGCCTCCCACAGATTGATAAACCTTAGGTCATCCACTTGAGGGAAATTTGTTACTGTCCTACAAACCTCTACACTTGGAGGCCCAACAACGTCTACAAGAAGAAGGTTGCGTAGTAGACATCAAGCTCTTTTCTGGCGCCGTTGCCGGGGAGGTGAGTGCTTGAAGGTATATCTTTAGATCTTGCAATCAAATCTTTTAGTTTCTTGTTTTATCACTAGTTTAGTGTATAAAAGAAAACTACAAAAAAATGGAATTGAGAGTGCCTCATATGCTTCATCTTTTTAATATCTTTCGTGAAAATGATGGGAAAGAAAATTGTGCTCAAGTACTAGAAGAATTACATAAAATGTTTGGCACTAAATCTTTGAATGATGAGCATGATTGCAATATTGTTAGTATGAATTCTTTGAATACCCATGATGCTAATGATATGCAAAGCCATAAGCTTGGGGATGCTATGTTTGATGAATATGATATTTTTAGTCCCCCAAGTTTTGATGTGCAAATTTATTATGATGAAAGCATTCCTCCTATCTATGATGATTATTGTGATGACTTGTATGCTATTAAGAATAAAGATAACCATGAAACTTGTCATCATGATTTTAATTTTCAATTGGATTATGCTTCACATGATAGTTATTTTGTTGAGTTTCCTCCCACTACTATTGATGAGAAGAAATTTGCTTATGTGGAGAGTAATAAAATTTCTATGCTTGTGGATCATGAAAAGAATACTTTATGTGATGGTTATATTGTTGAATTCATTCATGATGCTACTGAAAATTATTATGAGGGAGGAATATATGCTTGTAGGAATTGCAATAATATCAAGTTTCCTCTCTATGTGCTTAAAATTTTAAAGTTATGCTTGTTTTGCCTTCCTATGCTAGTTGATTATTGTTCCCATAAGTTGTTTGCTCACAAAATCCCTATGCATAGGAAGTTGGTTAGACTTAAATGTGCTAGTCATGTTCTTCATGATGATCTCTTTATGTTTCAATTCTTATCTTTTATGTGAGCATCATTGAAATCATCATGCCTAGCTAGGGGCGTTAAACATTAGCGCTTGTTGGGAGGCAACCCAATTTTATTTTTGTTTCTTGCTTTTTGCTCCTGTTTAGTAATAAATAAATCATCTAGCCTCTGGTTAGATGTGGTTTTATGCTTTAATTAGTGTTTGTGCCAAGTTAGACCTATAGGATCTTCTTGGATGACAATTATTTGATCTTGCTGAAAAAGACAGAAACTTTCTGCTCACGAAAAAATTTGTTAAAAATCAACAGAAAGTGATAAAATACTGATTCCATTTGCAGTAGATCAATAATCAAATTATCTAGGTCTTCCTATTTTGGCAGATTTTTCTGAGTTCCAGAAGTTTGCGTTTGATGCAGATTACTACAGACTGTTCTGTTTTTGACAGATTCTGTTTTCTATGTGTTGTTTGCTTATTTTGATGAATCTATGAGTAGTATCGGAAGGTATGAACCATATATAAGTTGGACTACAGTAGATATTACACCAATATGAATTTAGAATGAGTTCACAACAGTACCTAAGTAGTGGTTTTATTTTCTTATACTAACGGAGCTCATGAGATTTTCTGTTAAGTTTTGTGTTGTGAAGTTTTCAAGTTTTGGGTAAAGACTCGATGGACTATGGAATAAGGAGTGGCAAGAGCCTAAGCTTGGGGATTCCCCGGATGGCATCCCCTCTTTCGTCTTCGTTCATCGGTAACTTTACTTGGAGCTATATTTTTATTCACCACATGATATGTGTTTTGCTTGGAGCGTCATTTTATTTTGTTAGTATTTGCTTGCTGTTATTTAGAATAATGTTTTGCATCTCTATTTTCAATAAAATGTCAAGGATAGCCTTTACCATGCTTATTTTGCAAGTATACATGTTGCTGTTTCAAAAAAGAAAGTTTACCGCTGTTGCAAAGATTCTCTAGAAAAGTCAGAATATGATAAAATGTTGAAACCTTTTGCATAATAAGCTCTGATAAATTTAGTACAGTGGGAATTTTCTTTCATAACATATTGTAGCTAGGGAAGTATGGATCTTGCTGCATTCTTTACAGACTGTCCTGTTTAGGCAGATTGCTGTTATGTTTGCATTGTTTGCATATGTTTGCTTGTTTAATGACTCTATTTGAGGATATGACTATTAAATATGCTGAGGCATTTAGTATGCAATTTTGAATAATAATTTTAGTGATTTGTTACTGTAGAAAATGATAAGGTTTTTGCATTGGTTTATACTAACTTATCTCCGAGTCCTTGTTGAGTTTTGTGTGGACGAAACTTTTGAGATTTAGGGAGACCGTGATATGAGAGGAATTAAGGAGACACAAAAGCTCAAGCTTGGGGATTCCCAAGGCATCCCAAGATAATATTTCAAGAAGTCTCAAGCGTCTAAGCTTGGGGATGCCCCGGTTGCCATCCCACCTTTCTTCTTCAACAATTATCGGTCAGTATCGGTTGAGCCTAAGTTTTTGCTTCTTCACATGATGAGTGCTATCCTTGAAATGTTGTTTTATTTTGTTTTGCTTGCTGTATGAATAAAATACCAAGATCTGAAATTCTTAAATGAGAGAGAGTATTCACAAAGCTACATAATTATTTAACTATTCATTGATCTTCACTTATATCTTTTTGGAGTAGTTTGTCATTTACTCGTGTGCTTCACTTATATCCTGTGAGTAAATAGTTGAATGATTTGAATATCATAAATCTGAAATTATATATGTTTCATATGCTTATCCCATGGGGAGTAATGACTTCACATATAAGAAGTAGAGGTGGTAAATTTATTGAAAGTTAGCAAACATTGTATTGGTCACTTGAACAATTCATGAAAGAATATTGAGGGAAGAGAGATTTCACATATAAATATACTATCTTGGACATCTTTTGTAATTGTGAGCACTCATTAAAATATGACATGCTAAAAGGTTGATGTTGGACAAGGAAGACAATGTAATGGGTTATGTTTTCTTATATCCGAAATAAAGTATATTGTCATGGATCATTCAACATGCTGAGCTTGCCTTCCCCCCTCATGCTAGCCAAATTCTTTGCACCAAGTAGAGATACTACTTGTGCTTCCGAATATCCCTTAAACTAGTTTTACCATGAGAGTCCACCATACCTACCTATGGATTGAGTACGATCCTTCAAGTAAGTTGTCATCGGTGCATGCAATAAAAATTGCTCTCTAAATATGTATGATCTATTAGTGTGGAGAAAATAAGCTTTATACGATCTTGTGATGTGGAAGCAATAAAAGCGACGGACTTCATAATAAAGGTCCCTATCACAAGTGGCAATATAAAGTGACGTTCTTTCGCATTAAGTTTTTGTGCAAGAGTCATGGTGATCTTCACCTTTCCTTTTTACATTTTATCCTTTGGCAAGCACATTGTGTTGGAAAGATCCTGATATATATATCCAAATGGATGTAAGGCATCATGAACTAGTATTGTTGACATTACCCTTGAGGTAAAAGGTTGGGAGGCGAATCTATAAGCCCCTATCTTTCTCTGTGTCTGTTTAAACTTTGAACCCATAAATATCGCGTGAGTGTCAGCAATTGTGAAAGACAAAATGATAGTTGAGTATGTGAAGTTTGCTGAATCAAAGCTCTGACATAGACTCTTCCTGAAAATAAGATGAATTGTAATTGTTTGATGACTAATAACACGGTTTGCTAGTTTTCAAGAAAGTTTATGATCTATACTTTAACATGTGAATAGCTTGTTACTTGATCATGAGAAGTTCTATGAGTTGAGCTACTGTTATGATATATAATGATGCTAGAAAAGGTGATTGAAATTATCATTGATCAAACTTGTGCACCTGCTAGCATTCACACTTCATAAATTAATTCTTTTATCATTTACCTACTCGAGGACGAGTAGGAATTAAGCTTAGGGATGCTGATACGTCTCCAAGGTATCTATAATTTATGAAGTATTCATGCTATTATATTATCTGTTTTGGATGTTTATGGGCTTTACTAAACACTTTTATATTATTTTTGGGACTAACCTATTAACCGGAGGCCCAGCCCAAATTGATGTTTTCTTGCCTATTTCAGTGTTTCGAAGAAAAGGAATATCAAACGGATTCCAAACGGAATGAAACCTTCGGGAGAGTTATTTTTGGAATGGAAGCAATCCAGGAGACTTGGAGTAGACGCCAGGGAAGCTTCGAGGTGGCCACGAGGCAGGGAGGCGCGCCTGCCCACCTGGGCGCGCCCCCCACCCTCGTGGCTCCCCTGACCGACTTCTTTCGCCTATATATGTCCATATACCCTAAAAACATCGAGGAGCAGAATAGATCGGGAGTTCCGCCGCCGCAAGCCTCTGTAGCCACCGAAAACCAATCTAGACACGTTCCGGCACCCTGCCGGAGGGGGGAACCCTCACCGGTGGCCATCTTCATCATCCCGGCGCTCTCCATGACGAGGAGGGAGTAGTTCACCCTCGGGGCTGAGGGTATGTACCAGTAGCTATGTGTTTGATCTCTCTCTCTCTCTCGTGTTCTTGATTCGGCACGATCTTGATGTATCGCGAGCTTTGCTATTATAGTTGGATCTTATGATGTTTCTCCCCCTCTACTCTCTTGTAATGGATTGAGTTTTCCCTTTGAAGTTATCTTATCGGATTGAGTCTTTAAGGATTTGAGAACACTTGACGTATGTCTTGCATGTGCTTATCTGTGGTGACAATGGGATATTCACGTGATCTACTTGATGCATGTTTTGGTGATCAACTTGCGGGTTCCGTAACATTGTGAACTTATGCATAGGGGTTGGCACACGTTTTCGTCTTGAGTCTCCGGTAGAAACTTTGGGGCACTCTTTGAAGTTCTTTGTGTTGGTTGAATAGATGAATCTGAGATTGTGTGATGCATATCGTATAATCATACCCACGGATACTTGAGGTGACATTGGAGTATCTAGGTGACATTAGGGTTGTGGTTGATATGTGTCTTAAGGTGTTATTCTAGTACGAACTCTTGAATAGATCGATCCGAAAGAATAACTTTGAGGTGGTTTCGTACCCTACAATAATCTCTTCGTTTGTTCTCCGCTATTAGTGACTTTGGAGTGACTCTTTGTTGCATGTTGAGGGATAGTTATATGATCCAATTATGTTATTATTGTTGAGAGAACTTGCACTAGTGAAAGTATGAACCCTAGGCCTTGTTTCCTAGCATTGCAATACCATTTACGCTCACTTTTATCATTAGTTACCTTGCTGTTTTTATATTTTTCAGATTACAAAAACCTATATCTACCATCCATATTGCACTTGTATCATCATCTCATCGCCGAACTAGTGCACCTATACAATTTACCATTGTATTGGGTATGTTGGGGACATAAGAGACTCTTTGTTATTTGGTTGCAGGGTTGTTTGAGAGAGACCATCTTCAACCTATACCTCCCACGGATTGATAAACCTTAGGTCATCCACTTGAGGGAAATTTGCTACTGTCCTACAAACCTCTGCACTTGGAGGCCCAACAACGTCTACAAGAAGAAGGTTGCGTCGTAGACATCATACCCCTCTCCCCCCTCTCTCTCTCCTCTCTCTCTCTCCCTCTCTCTCTCTCTCTCTCTCTCTGTCCCAACCTATTTCCCGTCCTTCACTTATGTATGGATGTCAACCGATCTCCCTCAAGACATAGTTGGGTCTCTCCTTCTCAACACATATACGAGTCGTTCTACCTCTCTAGTCAGGTATCTGCCTCCCCCCACACACACCGATACATCGAGCGCTCTAGTCATGTCTCCCTGCACACACGAACTTGCCCTGAGCCCTCTGACGTTCCGGTAGGTCAGTCGCCCTATATCTTTGACTTGCACACACACAATTTCAATGGCTCTCTTCATCGATCTCGCACCCACCCACTTGATCCTCTCTTCGATTCTATCGATATCTATGACCCCTCCCTCTCTTCTCATGGATCGCGCCATCTATATATGATATAGATAGGCCTCTATTTCACACACATTGCATGTGTCAATTTTTTGTTTGAGATATCATCAACACATATTCCCACAAACACATTCACGAAATCACACCCCCCCCAACTAAAAAACAGTCACGAACGCACATGCCATCTTTCTAGGTTTGTATCTCTCTCACACACACCCACGTAGGTGGGGGACGTGCATGAAGAGAAGAGGTGCATGAACGGCGCACATACTCTCGTCTCTTTTCCAACCACACCCGTGCGGGTACACGGTGGAGCTCATTTCTGTACGAAAAGGCAGCCCACGTGGTAATTTGACACGTGTACTGGTTGTCCACTTGATGGAGGATCATGTACCATGGGTGAACAAACAAATTGCGAGTTGACGCGTTATGTTAAAAAAGAGGCAAACCATGTGGGGCCTACCTTAGAGGCAAGGATCTATACACTGGAGATGCTCTATACGTATTACTTTTGATGTGTCCCGTCAACTCGCAGAACGAGGAGAAGCTTGCTTAGTACGCCGTCTCCCCCACCCACGGGCGCGGTGGCTCACAGGACGAGGTGAAGCTTGCTTACTATGCCTTTCGTCCGCTCCCTCGCCCACGCGCGCGGTGGCTCGCAGGACGAGGAGAAAATTTTACTACTCCCTCCGTTTACTCCTCGTCCCTACCTTACTTAGAGAGATTATCATATTGTTTGAAATATATGTCCTTTAGTAGATTTCAATATGAACTACTAGTACATACTCCAAACACTGATGTATATAGATGTATTTTAGAGTGTAGATTCACTCATTATGCTCTGTATGTAGTCCATATTGAAACGGACGTAATAGTACGCACTCTCCCTCGCCCCTCGACCCTCGCTTGACCCTCGCCCACGTGGTGGACGTGCGGCAATTCATTCGGTCTCATATAGCCAGAACGATATATACTGCAGTAACCATTATTGCTCGACTTCCCGGAGAGGCGAAGAGCCAAGCGTAAGGTTAATATTTTGGAGATGCCAAGCACAAGGTTTATAGGAGAACGAGTAGTAGTAGTAGTAGTAGTAGTAGTACGTACCAGTGGTATGTACTGTATGAGGAAGAAGGCAACAAGATGTATGTTTTGCGTGATAGTCTCTACTTACAGGACGTGCTAGACCTAGTGGACCTCATTATTGCAATGGGAGTACTCCCTATCATAGATGCACTACAAAAAAAGACACATCCGTGACATTTTGGGCCGAACGAATTTTTTTCCTGTCATACTTATGACACTTCTGTGACGAGAATTGTGACAAAACCCGATATCATCATAGATGTGGTGGGGTCCTACTTCTATGACAAAAAATCATGACAGAAAATGGGCTTTTCGTCCTGGGCGGGCCGGAGACGCAGCTGCATGACATTCTTTGGGCCGTCCATGACGGAAAAAACCGTGGTAGAAGCGAGGGCGAGGAAAATATCGGGGTGTTCCCGGTTACGGTGGGTGGTCGGGGCCGAGCGATGCGTGTTTCTCTCGTACACACACGCGCATGGGTGCGAGGCGTTGGGCTCTAACTGAACCCGAGCAATTGCACTACAGGCTACGCGTTACTGAACCCGAGCGATCGATCGATGGCTGTTAACTGAACCCAATCGAGCGATTCCTTTGCTACTGCTGCTAACTGAAGCCGATCGATGCTGCCTCTGGATGAACAGGACCCCGATCGATCGAGCCGGTTGGGGCTGGATGAACAGGACCCCGTGAGGGCAGGATGAACAGGACCACCCCGTGGAGGGCTGCATGAACAGGAGCCCGTGGAGAGGCCTGGTTGAACACTAGCCGGTGGAGTAGCGCGCGGTGGAGGCTGGATGAACAGGTGCCCGTGGATGAACAGTTGCAGGTGGAGGCTAGAGGAGGTCGACAGTGGATGAACAGTAGCCTGTGGAGGCTGGAGGGGGTCGACGGTGGAGATGAACAGTATCCCGTGGAGTCCCGTTTTGCGGTACGCCACACCCCTCCCGATGAACAGGACCCCTGTTTCGACCGTAGAGCTCCAACACAAGTCCGTTTCCTCCGTTTTGCGGTACGCCACACGCCTCCCGATCAACAGGACCCCCGTTTCGACCGTAGGAGGTCCGTTTCCTCCGTTTTGTGGTACCCAGACCCCTCCCGATGAACAGGATCCCGTTTCGAAGGTGGTCCGTCGAACACAAGGCCGTTTCCTCCATTCTGCGGTACGCCAGGCCTCATTTCCATCGGCTGTTCCGTCCAAGCCGGTTGGCTCCCACGCGTTCCGTTGCCTCCCGATGAACACGGCGCATTCCGTTGCCTCCCCATGCACATGACGACGACGCAGTTTCTCCATTCCGATCCAGCCATGTACACGAGCCCTGGCCGTACGTACGCGCGAGTAGGCGTTCGAGACCCCGCCGTATGTACGTACGTGGCCGTATTTACTCTTGCACCCTGGCCGCTGTACGTACGTGTGCAAGCTATGTGCGCGCCTCTACTACGACAAGTATGTACGCACACCGCGACCAGAATGACAACGCTACGTACGCTTCGACCAGGTGGGTCCCGACTGTCAGGCACTTCCTTGCGTGCGAAGATGTAGCTGGTGGGTCCCAGCAGTCAGGGGGCGAATCGTTTTTTCGCCCGGACGCACTTCCTTGCGTGCGAAGATGTAGCTGGTGGGTCCCAGCAGTCAGGGGGAAACATTTTTTTCGTGAAATACGGTGGCCCGTCCGGTGGGTCCCCGCTGTCAGGTGGAGGAATAATTATTTTGCGTGTAATAAGGAGGCACTTCCTTGCTACGGCCGTGGACCCAGCTGTCAGCCTCTCCACGTACAGTACTCTTCCGATGGAAGTCGTTCCTTGACCATGTTGACCACGCCGCGCCGAGAGCACCAGGGCGGTGGACGACGGCGATGCCTAGGAAGGGGACGGCGCGGAGCCGGGGAAGACGTGGCAGTGGAAGCCCGCGCGGAGAGGAGTACGAGGGTTCACTGGTTCAGCTGCGGTGTGAGGCTGCCGTCGCCGCAGGGCCTGGCCAGCGGTGGGAATAGTAGGGGGTGGTGAGGCCTCCGCGGCATCACAGCCGACCACGGGAGGTAGGAGCATGCGGCCCGACCGGTGCTGCTTTGGGCGGCTGAAGCAAGAAGACCAGAGGTTGAAGAAGCACTACGGCCGTTGGATAGACATCGTATGGTCACTGGAGCTAGAATCGTTCATATTGACTAAGTTGACAAAGCACTCCATCCCCGTCAACTTAGTAGGCCCACAAGTCAGCCTCCCACCAAGGTGGGTCCCAACTAGCAGGGGGAGTATTCATTTTTTGTGCGTAATAAGGAGGCACTTCCGGTGGGTCCGAGCTGACAGCGGGGGGAACGTTTTTTCGCGAAATACGGTGGCCCATCCGGTGGGTCCCAGCAGTCAGGGGGGAAACATTTTTTCGCCAAATGCGGTGGCCCATCCGGTGGGTCCCTGCTGTCAGGTGGAGGAATAATTATTTTCTGTGTAATAAGGAGGTACTTCCTTGCGGCTGCCGTGGACCCAGCTGTCAGCCTCTCCACGACAGGTTTCTTTCGATGGAAGTCGTTCCTTGACCACATTGACCACGCCGCGCCGAGAGCACCAGGGCGGTGGACGATGGCGAGGCCTAGGAAGGGGACGACGCGGAGCCGGGGAAGACGCGACAGTGGATGCCCACGCGGAGAGGAGTACGAGGGTTCACTGGTTCGGCTGCGGTGTGAGGCTGCCATCGCCACAGAATAACAGGGGGTGTGGGTGAGTAGAGGGATGCCCTGGCCAGCGGTGGGAGTAGCAGGGGCGGTGAGGCTGGCACGGGAGGCGGGAGCAGGCAGTCCTGCCGGCGCTGGATTTGGCGGCTGGAGCAAGAAGATCAGAGATTGAAGAAACACGACGGCCGTTGGATTGACATCCAAAGGTTACGTCTGCTAGAATCATTTGTTGATGTATATAATAACTAAAAAAACTTGCATACACGTCAACTTAATAGGCCCATAAGTCAGACCATTCCATCTTTTTTTAATAATTTATATATAGCTCATTGCGACTTCTTATGCAATTTATTGCAGTCCGTTTTTTTGTTGGCCAGGGCCAATTTCGCATATTTCTGTGGGTTCCAAACTATTTTTAATACCGAAATGTCAAGCCAGATTTAATGTACTTTGAAGATATATTTAGATTACGTTAATGCCCAGTGAAATAGGAATATGAAAATGTGAAAAAATTCAGAATTATAAAGTAATTGCCAATTTGTCATCTCTTTTTATATTTACAACCCATTTCATATTACTTTCAAGATTTGCAGGCGTCTTGAAAGAGTTGCAGCCCATCAGGGCGTAGAAAAATAAATAGGCCTGGATTGGGTATTCTTCAGAAAAAATAAACTGGGCTCATTTTCACAAAGAAAAAATACCTGGGCTGGTCACATGGTGAACATAAAATATAAGCCTGGGCTGGACAGGCCACAGCCCAGTTCAAACCCTGCTCCGTCTCAACAATAACAAAAAAAATACTGCTCGAGCAGCTACGTCCCAGGTGTCAACCGATCTTGTGCTGTTCTCTTGTCTATTGACTATATGCGCTCACAATGTCGTGGATCCCAGATGTCAGGAAAACACTAGGAGGAAGCATTTTATTTTTCCATACGCTGACATGGTGGGCCCGTACTGTCATCCTCTCCACGTACTTCTGCCGATTCCTGTTGTTTGTTGACCATGTTGACAACGCGAGAGGGCGGCGCCGCGGCGAGCGCACCAAAGTGCGCGGAGGACGACGGCGAGTGAGGGAGTCCTGGATTAGGGGGTCCTCGGACTGCCGGACTATATACTTTGGCCGGACTGTTGGACTATGAAGATACAAGATTGAAGACTTCGTCCCGTGTCCGGATGGGACTCTCCTTGGCGTGGAAGGCAAGCTCGGCAATTCGGATATGTAGATCTCCTCCCTTGTAACCGACTCTGTGTAACCCTAGCCCCCTCCGGTGTCTATATAAACCGGAGGGTTTAGTCCGTAGGACAACAACAATCATAATCATAGGCTAGCCTCTAGGGTTTAGCCTCTGCGATCTCGTGGTAGATCAACTCTTGTAATACTCATATCATCAAGATCAATCAAGCAGGAAGTAGGGTATTACCTCCATCGAGAGGGCCCGAACCTGGGTAAACATTGTGTCCCCCGCCTCCTGTTACCATCCGCCTTAGAGCACAGTTCGGGACCCCCTACCCGAGATCCGCCGGTTTTGACACCGACATTGGTGCTTTCATTGAGAGTTCCAGTGTGCCGTCGCGATAAAGGCTTGATGGCTCCTTCGATCATCGTCAACGATGCGATCCAGACCGAGGCTTTCCTCCCTGGACAGATCTTCGTATTCGGCGGCTTCGTACCGCGGGCCAACTCGCTTGGCCATCTGGAGTAGATCGAGAGCTACGCCCCTGGCCATCAGGTCAGGTTTGGTAACTTGAACTATACTGCCGACATCTGCGGAGACTTGATCTTCGACGGTTTGAGCCCATGTCAGGTGCGCTGCACAGTCACGACGAGCATGACTTAGCTCTGCCGTCGGACAGTGTTTGGGAGATCACACCTGCAACTACTCCGGCCCTCAACCCGGAACAGATTGCATCGTCCGAGGACGGGTGGATGGACCCCGCCACGAAGGCCACACACTCAGCGGCGATAGAGCCGAATGCTGACTTCACTTCCTATGAGACCCATGTTGCCGGAAACTTGGATTCGTCCCCGGCCACGGGCTCCGAACCGCCTGCGTCCGTGCCTATCGAATCTGATTGGGCACTGATCATGGAGTTTTCGTCCACGGATATCTTTCAGCACTCACCACTGGGCGACGTGCTAAACTCACTGAGGTCTCTCTCCTTGTCAGGAGACTCTTGGCCGAACTATGTCCGGCTAGAGTGGGATGCGGATGAAGAAGAAATTCGCTCCCCACCCACCACCCACTTAGTAGCCACTGTCGACGATTTAACTGACATGCTCGATTTCGGCTCCGAAGACATCGACGGTATGGACGACGATGCAGGAGACGAACAGGAACCACCGCCCACAGGGCGCTGGACTGCCACCTCATCATGTGATATATACATGGTAGACACCCCCAAAGAAGGCGATGACGATAAGGCAACGGAGGATAATCCCTCCAAGAAGCAATCCAAGCACCGGCGTCAGCGACGCCGCTCTAAGTCCCGCCATAGCAAAATCAGCGATACCGGCACAAGAGACAATAACGCTCCGGATAGTGCCGAAGACGAAGACAATCCCCTCCAGCCAGGCCTCGAGCAGGAGGATGAACAAGCTAGCCCTCAGGAACAGGCAGCAGACGGAGAATCAGAGGATGACAATTACATGCCTCTCTCTGAAGACGAGGTGAGCCTCGGCGACGAAGAATTTATCGTGCCTGAGGATCCCGTCGAGCAGGAGCGCTTCAAGCACCGGCTTATAGCCACAGCAAATAGCCTGAAGCAAAAGCAACAACAGCTTCGAGCTGATCAAGATCTGCTAGCGGATAGATGGACTGAGGTCCTGGCAGCCAAGGAATACGAACTCGAGCGCCCAACCAAGAGTTACCCAAAGCGCAGGTTGCTACCCCAACTCGAGGAGGAAGCATTAAAGCCTGCATTACCAGCATATGATGCGGCTGATCGGCCACCTCATGGCCGAGACAGAGGGGCATATCAGCCCGAAGTCCAGCCCGCACCCCGTCGCCAGACAAACAAAAACACTAAGGCCCGGCACAACACGCAGGACCTGCGAGACGTATTGGAAAACAAAGCAGGACATACAAGATCGATCTACGGATCACGGGGGCGCGCCCCAACGCATGACGATGATTGTCATGCCGGATACACTAAAAGCAAATCCGGCCGGGCCGAATACAGCAGACAAGACTCGTATGAACTACGTCATGACATAGCCCGACACAGAGGTGCCGCACACCCCCTATGCTTCACTGATGAAGTAATGGATCACGAATTCCCAGAAGGATTTAAACCCGTGAACATTGAGTCATATGATGGTACAACAGACCCCGCAGTATGGATCGAGGATTTTCTCCTCCACATCCACATGACCCGTGGTGACGATCTACATGCCATCAAGTACCTCCCACTAAAACTCAAAGGACCTGCTCGGCATTGGCTGAATAGCTTGCCAGCAAACTCCATTGGCAGTTGGGAGGATTTGGAAGATGCATTCCTTGTCAGCTTCCAGGGCACTTATGTGCGACCACCAGATGCTGATGACTTGAGCCATATAACTCAGCAGCCAGGGGAATCGGCTAGGAAATTCTGGACCCGGTTCCTAACAAAAAAGAACCAAATTGTCGACTGTCCGGATGCAGAGGCCTTAGCGGCATTTAAGCATAACATCCATGACGAGTGGCTCGCCCGGCACCTCGGCCAAGAGAAGCCGAAGTCTATGGCAGCCCTCACGACACTCATGACCCGCTTTTGCGCGGGCGAGGACAGCTGGCTGGCTCGCAGCAACAACACATCAAGAAATCATGGCAATTCAGATGCCGAAGATAGTAACGACAGACCATGTCGCAACAGACACAAGCGCCGCAACAACGGCGACAACGCCGAAGACACGACAGTCAATGCCGGATTCAGTGGCTCTAAATCTGGTCAGCGGAAGAAGCCGTTCAAAAGAAGCAATCCGGGCCCGTCCAGTTTGGACCGCATACTCGATCGCTCGTGTCAAATTCACGGCACCCCCGATAAGCCTGCCAATCACACCAACAGAGAATGCTGGGTGTTCAAGCAGGCCGGCAAGTTGAATACCGAATACAAGGAAAAGGGGCTGCATAGTGACGATGAGGAGGAGCCCCGGCCGCCGAACACAGGAGGACAGAATAAATTTCCTCCCCAAGTGAAAACGGTGAACATGATATACGCAACCCATATTCCCAAGAGGGAACGGAAGCGTGCACCAAGGGACGTCTATGCGACGGAGCCAGTCGCCCCAAAGTTCAACCCATGGTCTTCTTGTTCGATCACTTTCGATCATAGGGACCACCCCACTAGTATCCGTCATGGTGGTTCTGCCGCATTGGTTCTTGATCCCATCATCGACGGATTTCACCTCACTCGAGTCCTTATGGACGGTGGAAGCAGCCTGAACCTGCTCTATCCGGATACAGTGCGCAAAATGGGTATAGACCCCTCGAGGATCAAACCCACAAAAACCACCTTCAAGGGTGTCATACCAGGTGTAGAGGCCTGTTGCACGGGCTCAATCACACTGGATGTGGTCTTCGGATCTCCGGACAACTTCCGAAGCGAGGAACTAATCTTCGATATCGTCCCCTTCCGTAGTGGTCATCACGCACTACTCGGACGAACTGCATTTGCTAGACTCAATGCGGTACCGCACTATGCGTACCTCAAGCTGAAAATGCCAGGACCTCGCGGAGTTATAACAGTTAATGGAAACACAGAACGCTCGCTCCGCACAGAGGAGCACACTGCAGCCCTCGCAGCGGAAGCACAAAGCAGCCTTTTGAGGCCAACCGCCAATTCGGTGAAAAGGCCCCCGGACACCTTCAAGCGAGTCCGGAGTAACCTGCAACAGGATCTCCAGGCAGGTTCAGAGCTCGGATAGCAATTTGGCCTCCGCCATAGTCCCAGTCAAGCGGCGAAATTTGTGCCGCACGTACATAACTACGCACTCAAGATACCATGGGCATAGGCAGAGGCATGGCTATGGCACGGCCCACAATGCGGCTCAACCGCCCCAGGGCACGTATACCTTTATCATTTTCTCTCTTTCAGGACCTTACTCTCTGGAAGACCTCTCTGGAAGACCTCTCCGGCAGTGTGATTGTTGACTCATTGCGGGAAGGAAATACCAAGGAAGCAAGACGCTCTGACGTACAAGGGAATCCCCAGGTGGTCTCTGATAACGATCGAATACCTGTTTTACATACCAATACGCAGCCTGCCCTTGGATAGGACATGTCAAATAGTCCTATTTTTTGCTTATTGCACTACTTGTATCTGTACGCTTTGACGTATTATTTAAATAACAATGCATAGTGTTAGTCTATTATTGCATTTCCTTTTTCCTTGTCTGCTTATTTTACGACAAATTGCACCCGTACATTCTGGTACGACCAGTGCGCCAGGGGCTTCAGTATACCCCATAACATGGTGTGAAAAGTCCGAACACTTTCGACAGTGCGGCACCCCAAACTTATAGCATTATATGCATCAGCTCCGAATCATGTCTTGGGTCAATAGTTGGGTTTGCCCGGCTCCCATGTTTTGGTACCTTACGTTCCGCTATATCGGCTAAGCTAGCACTGGGAGAACTAATGCGATTGTATCCCAGTTCTTCCGGACGAGCACCTCAGTAGAGAAAGCCGAAAACTGACTGACATGATGAGGCGAGAGCTGGTCGCTGTTCAAGAGGTCCCAAGTCCTTAAAGACTTTTTCCGCTTCGGGCGAGGAGTCAGCCTTGCCCGACTTAGGCGTATATAGCGCCCCAAATTCGGCCTTCCAAATACTAGGGCCTTACCTGGAGAGCTCCGAACTCGGGTAAGTAAAAAGAAAGTTTCCTTCACATGCTTGCTTTGCATAATGAATGCCTTACCCACCGCTATCTTCTTAACCGCCTCAATTTCCTGGAGGGCCTTTTGGGCTTCGGCCTTGGCATGTTGTGCGTTTTCGAGGGCCTTCGCAAGCTCGGACCCTTGCGTCTTAGAGTCAAGCTCCAAGGACTCGTGTTTCTTGACGAGAGCCTGGAGCTCTTACTGCACCTCGCTGACTCGGGCCTCTTGCTTCTCTCGCTCGATGCGCTCCTTGGCCGCTTTGTCTTCGGACTCGGACAGCGCCTTCTTCAGGGTTGCCACTTCGGTCGTGGCCCCTAGAAAAATTCATGACGATCCTGTTATTCAAAAACCACATTTTCCTTTATCAATATATAGACGGGGTATCACTTACCTTTGTTCTCTTCGAGCTGCCTCTTGGTAAAGCCGAGCTCTTCCTTGGACCGCTCAAGGTCCCGCTTCAGTACGGCGACCTCCGCAGTACGAGCCGCAGCGGCCAGCAGAGGGGGCGGCCTTCCTTTTCTTGTCTCCCCCGGCTGGGGGGAGAACTTTCCTCTTCCTCCTCCTCATTTTCGTGGGAGGAGTGCCCCTCGGTGTTTTCGGACGATGAGTCCGATATAACCTTGCGCCGGAGACCTTTCCTGGTCCCCGTCGCCTTCTTCTTGGCCTTCTTCTCCGGCACCTCGTAAGGCACTGGAACCAGCATCTCCGTTAGGAGAGCATCTGCTGGATCTTCGGCCAGGGGGTTGGACAATCGATCTGCTCCGCTGTCGCTACCCAGTCCTGTTAAATGGCGTGGAGGCTTAGATCCCATGCATGGTTATACTAGGAAAAAGAACATCTTATGAGATATAAAAGACTTATCGGATTGGCAGGGCGCTTTGCGTTGAGTCCGCGGTTCTCGGTAAGGGGAGGAGGTACCTCGACACCCTTGAACAGCACCTTCCAGACGTCCTTGTGCGTCGTGTCGAAGAGCTCTCGCAGCGTCTGGTGCTTAGCCGGGTCGAACTCCCACAAATTGAATGCCTGTCTTTGACATGGGAGGATCCGGCGGAAGAGCATGACTTGGACCACGTTGACAAGCTTGATTTTCTTGCTTATCATGTTTTTTACGCAGGTCTGGAGTCCAGTCAGCTCCACCGATGAACCCCAGGATAGGCCCTTCTCTTTCCAGGAGGTGAGCCGCATGGCGATTCCTGATCGAAATTCGGGGGCCGCCATCCAGTTGGGGTCGCGCGGCTCGGTGATGTAGAACCACCCCGATTGCCACCCCTTTACGGTCTCCACATAGGAGCCTTCGAGCCAGGTGACGTTGGGCATTTTTCCCACCATGGCGCCTCCGCACTCCACTTGCTGGCTGACCACCACCTTCGGTTTAACGTTGAAGGTCTTCAGTCACAGGCCGAAGTGGGGCTTGATGTGGAGGAAGGCCTCGCACAAGACGATAAACGCCGAGATGTTGAGGATGAAATTGGGGGCCAGATCGTGAAAGTCCAGCCCGTAGTAGAACATGAGCCCACGGACAAACGGGTGGAGGGGGAAATCTCAGTCCGCGGACGAAGTGGGTAAGAAATACCACCCTCTCATGGGGTTCTGGAGTAGGGATGATCTGCCCCGCATCTGGTAGCCGGTGCGCGATATCTGCGGCCAGGTATCCGGCTCCCCGGAGCTTTGTGATGTCGTCCTCCATAACGGAGGAGACCATCCACTTGCCTCCCGCTCCGGACATGCTTGGAGTGGTTTTGAGGGGAAAATGCGAACTTGGGCGCTGGAGCTCGAGTGCGCAAGAATGGATAAGCAAGGAAGAAGAAGGTGTGGGTGAAAAAGATGAATCCTTGTCCCTTTATAAGGGCGGAAGAAACTATGCGCCTCCTCACCTGCCTGGTAAACTCGCTTATTCCCCAAGCGCCGTAATTGATGGCGCGGTTGGGTTACCCACACCCGTATTGATGAGAATCCCGTGATAGGGGGACACGATCTCTGCTTTGACAAGACGTGCCAAGAAAACCGCCTCGAAATATGTGCAGTAGCTGGTTAGGAGAAACAGTTCAAATAATGACCGGGCCGTGGCGTGATGTCACGCTATGAAACTTGTTAGCAGATTAGATTTGTGGAATATTATACTCTCTACGGTGGTATGTGGAATTTATTTTGCAGAGCCGGACATGATGCTTGTGTTCAAATTCTTCTATGGAGTATTCGGAGGAGGAACCCGCCTTGCAATGCCGAAGACAATCTACGCGCCGGGCTCGTCGTCATTGAAGCCTGGTTCAGGGGCTACTGAGGGAGTCCTGGATTAGGGGGTCCTCGGACTGCCGGACTATATACTTTGGTCGGACTGTTGGACTATGAAGATACAAGATTGAAGACTTCGTCCCGTGTCCGGATGGGACTCTCCTTGGCGTGGAAGGCAAGCTTGGCAATTCGGATATGTAGATCTCCTCCCTTGTAACCGACTCTGTGTAACCCTAGCCCCCTCCGGTGTCTATATAAACCGGAGGGTTTAGTCCGTAGGACAACAACAATCATAATCATAGGCTAGCCTCTAGGGTTTAGCCTCTGCGATCTCATGGTAGATCAACTCTTGTAATACTCATATCATCAAGATCAATCAAGCAGGAAGTAGGGTATTACCTCCATCGAGAGGGCCCGAACCTGGGTAAACATTGTGTCCCTCGCCTCCTGTACCATCCGCCTTAGACGCACAGTTCGGGACCCCCTACCCGAGATCCGCCGGTTTTGACACGGACAACGAGGCCTCGGTTGTCGGCATTAACAATTTAGGAGACGGTGGGGCGGCGATGCATGCGCTGAGGCGCAGCCAGCCGTGGGAGGCGGAAGCAGGCGGCCCCGCTGGCGCTGGTTTGGTTTTGGCGGCTGGAGGAAGACAGGACTGAAGAAACACAACATACTGTAAAAGCAGTAGGAGTACTTAACAACCTTAACTGAAACCAGCAGGGGCACTTAACAACCATAACTGAAAGCAGTATGAGTACTTATACAGGTTCAATCGTACAAAGCACGCCTCGAACAGTGCTACTTTGCCTACAGTTAACCAAGGGTGAGGCTGCCAAGCCCCAGGACAAGGCCCAGGCGCCACCCCGCGCATCCACAACCTTCTGAAAGCGGCTTCATCTCGCAATGTGGTCAATAAACAGGATATTCGCTTTAGAGCGATGGAAAAGCAGGAACATAATCTTCTGTCCTATTCTCCAAGATGGACAGGCCTTCATTATTTGAGACCACCCATGAATAAGTATCTTTTCACCTCCAAGGGGAATGGAGTAGGTCAACATAAACATCATGTTGTGACCAAGCGCAAGTCTGACCCGACCATGGTCAGGCATCTGTATAGGAACATTAGAACTGGGCAGTTTCTATTTCAAGAAGATCACAGCTGTAAAACTGTGTATAAGCAATAGTTTATGAACAACATATATAACAGAAAACAACTCGTAGCATAATTTTCTCGACACAGTTGGACCTGTTCAACGAGTGTAGCAGTGGCACGCATATCCCACGTGGCCTTCCACCATTGAAACGCCCCACAAGGACCTCAAGACGATCAATAAAGTGTAGGAACTTGTGGATGTCGTCCCAGTCAACTTCAGTGCCATCAGTGACAGCCGAGTTGTTACAGAATAACAAACGAGCAGCCTGCTTAACTCTGGAAAAACCTACACGTGCCACCAATTATAAAAAAATATTAGTTAGAAGTAGCATCTTCGTGAGAGATTACTTGCTACTACTAAAGTTTAATTGTGATTAGTTAGACAGAATAGGTGGATTAATAAGTAATCGAGGCAACAAGCAAGAACCAGATACAAAACTAACATGGATGAACAATTGGAACGACGTCGAGGTGGAAGATCGTAGTGAAGATGAGACCAGGTTCTGCTATTTCCATCAACATTTGTGCGCCAACTTTTAGTCCGTAACACTTGAGAAAGTTTATCCAAGTTCGTCCATAAAAAAGCAGCGATCTTCTTGGTTCATGAACCCAACTCGGAACTTATATCCATGGCTTGTCTTCACTGTGACCATTAAACTGGTGTATTCAGTTATGGCAAGGCCGAGCATCTTGAGTACATGTGTTCTGGCAGAGCAAATAATGCATTGCAGGAAAAATAATATGAGAACACAATGTATTCCCTATCCAAATCTAGAAATAACTTCCTCCTTCACGTCAGTGTTGACCATCATACTGGTAGTACCTTTTATCCAAATATAGCAATCCAAATTTCCAAATTAGTCGACAGCATGTTCAAAAAAAACCCACCCTCCTGGATAGAAAAGAGGATTCTAGGAACATATTGTACGCGTTTTAAAATCCTGTGTTAGGATGAGAAGGAACAAGTGTGGCGTCTCACCGAGGGCGCAGAAACCTGTAGGGTCCTCGCACTTTGGGCACTGCAAATGAAACACACTAGATTCAGTAGGAAGAAAAATGCATCAACGGCGGCGGCTGCCATCCTAGGATTACCCGCGACCAAGGGACTTGGATTTATCGAGGATGGATGAAGAATTCGTACCTGGTTCTCCATGAGAAAACCCTATGCAATCGCCGAGAGGGGGTTTTCTCTGAACAAGCAGACGAGGGAGAAGGGGATTCAGGCCCAGTGAAATATTGCCGCTTCGTCCGTCCAACTTACTGCTAAAGCTGGAAAGGGGGGTTGTGATTTGACGGCTCACTGGGCATTACTGCGGCGCTACGACCGGGGTGTGTCTACCGTGCAGTTGTGCACTCTAATTTGTGCATATGGCACGTGGACCCCGTTGCCGGATGCCCCACATATCAGCGAAAGGAAGTAGAAAGACAGGAGTAACTAGTTACACAAAAATATATTTTTGACAGAGGGATACTCCCTCTGTAAAGAAATATACAAATCTTTTATATCACAACTTTATACATAAGAAAAACCAAGGGGAATATATATAACATGTGTAATTATAAAAAACAGAGTTGTTCTTAACACAGTATAGACGAGTTGGGGATGATGGTGTGCCTGCCATCCTGCAATATAGGTCGTCCAATTTATATCTGACGAATAAGGAAGGAAACTATGGCAATTTTGCAAAAAGGTACCCACACACCTCTCCACATTTGCAAATAAGGCCTTCCCTCATTCATCCTTTTTCTCTCACAAGATAAAATACTCATACAAATGCATCTTGATGTTACGTGCAACGCACGGGCATTATGGGGGTTCAGCTGAGAATATAATACTCAGACAGGCTCATGGTTCTGGACTTTGGGCCGCAGGCCCACCCTGCATGTTTGGGGGCCCATGTGTTCTACCTCAGCGCTTTTCATATTGCAAGCGATCGGTACGGTGCTGGTTTTAGATGCTGTCGCAAGGCGAATACACAAAATTGAATAAAGCACGACAGTTGTTGGAATGAAATCGAATGACAGTTCCTAACCAGCAATGAGAGTTGCAATTCTATCAACGATATACCATGTGATAAATAATAATGTTGTATTACTTATACACACAGGACACCTGTTTCACCATGCCAGATTATTACATCAAAATCTCTCGTAGGATAGATCAGTTCGGCAGTTGCGCGCTGCTACTGAGGAATTTCAAAGTTGATTTGGACCAGCTTTCCTTGCCGAGAAAGTTCGATTTTGAGATCATCCCCTACCGCAAGATATGATTTAGATTTGAACCTCGACCATCCTTTAGCATCAATCATCATGCGACCATCCTTTGTACCTATGGTATATTGAGCAGGTTCATTCACACCAAGTGGTAAGAAAAACTTGGCCGCTGTCGCCCGGATTGTTGAACGACTCCCTCGTTGCTCTAGGAATTCTCTGTTTGCAAATAAGAAGACATACCCAAACAGTTAGATCAACACAGTGAATCATGCGAAACAACATGGAAAGAAAAAAGAATGAAACACTTGGGCGGCCAATGCTTACCAAGAAGGTGGACATGTCGGTTT
The DNA here is from genome assembly GCF_018294505.1 of Triticum aestivum. NCBI lineage: Eukaryota > Viridiplantae > Streptophyta > Magnoliopsida > Poales > Poaceae > Triticum > Triticum aestivum. Next base: position 254,722,779 of record NC_057814.1, on the reverse strand, counting down.
TTGTAAGGACTTTGGTATATGAAGTGCGAACTGCAGCCTAGTCTGTTACCGGTGCAACTTCTCATTTGGTTTCCCCTGCACGGGCCAGAGCAGATGCAAGTGCAAGTGTTGGTGCAGGTGCCGAAGCCGCCGCTGCTGCCGGAGATGGTGCTCCTTGTAGAGCTGGTACCGGTGTCGGAGCAGGTGCCGGTGTCGATGCCCGATCCTCCGGGAGATCAGCCTGATCAGTTGACGCGGTCGGTGCCCAATCGTCAGCTGGATCAGACTGAGCTGCTGCCGCTGTCAGTGCTAGAGCAACTGCCGGTGCTCGATCCGTTGCTGAAGGTGGTACCGATGTGCGAGACAGCGGCGATCGTGTCTGGTCTGCTATGATCAGCTTTCTAACTTGACTAGGCTTCGTGACCGTGATCTAGTTTTTTTCTTCATTTCTTTTAAATGCCAGAAGGACTAATTGTGGCATTTTTGTTAAACTAAACTGTAGTTCATCATAGGGATTCAGCTTGTACTCAGACAACAGACTGATCCAATTTTTTCCAGCAATATAAGTGATGGACAGTGCCTTCGTTACTGACATGACATAAGAAGTGAAACCTGCAAAAATAGCCATCGTAGAGCAAACCAAACGGTTTATTCTGTGGTGAATGTCACATGGCAAAACCTGCATTGTAAAGTTGCAGGAAAAGAAACAAAACATGACATTAAATCAATAAGATTTAGACAGTAAATCAATAAGATTTACTTGATGTGACACGAGTGAATCCTTACCAGGAAATCACTATGTTGAAGTACTAAACAGAAGATTAATCGTCCAACTACGGGTGGCATGCAGGGGCCCCGCCTACTCCCACAAGCAGGACAGTCCAAAGGTCATGACAAATCGTATGGACCGAACATCCATGGGACTGGAAATCCTGGTGGGTGCGATAAACCCTGCAATGCATACAGATATTGGAGTGTAACCATAATTGATAAACCGTCCTCACAAAAAAGATGATCTGGATACTTCAAAATATACAGACTGAATTGACTGGACAGACATTAACATAGACCGTTCTCAGGACTGACCACACACCAAAAGCGGCAGTACTAATAAACAATACAGGGTTCACAAACACAAATCAAGTACTGAACAATAGTACTTACTACAGACAAGCAAAGTTGCACTAATTAAACTCTGCAGACTATTTCTTGCCACGGACCTACGGGATGAACCTCGCATAACTGACTAGGCCATGGACTTCGTGAGAGATGTCTACATGCACCATCACCATCTCGTCAACCTTGGAGAACCTAACAGAGTGGTCTTTCCACTCATAAACATGATCATGAAGACAGGTCACATCAGATTTGTTGGGAAGCTTTACAAGAACCACACTCTTCGTAATCGAACGCACAACCAGGAAATTGTTGTGGTCAAGTATAGCCTCGAGAACACGCCTGACAACAATGCTACAGGAAAACACTAGTTCAGGACACGTGGCGACAAGGACACAACAGCTGGATAGTTTAGCAGTAGAACTCATCCTCATGTCTTCCAGTTCACACGACATGACTTTGAGAACTTCATCTCCACCGCGGACCTGGTTCTAATTCAAACAGAAACCATATTTTATTACTACCTCCGTTCATAAATATCAGATGATTTTCGATATTATACTCCATATATGACTACATATACGCATAGAAATGAGTGAACAAAGACACTAGAACATATCTTCAAAGGCATGAGAGTAGAGGGATTACTTGCAATATCCATAACACAAGTTACTGAGGCAAATATACCCTCTTCAAAGGTAGCATTGATGTTCATAAAGTACTCCCTCCGTCCCAAAATTCTTGTCTTAGATTTGTCTAGATACGGATGTATCAAGTCACATTTTAGTATTAGATACATCCGTATCTAGACAAATCTGAGACAAGAAATTTGGGACAGAGGGAGTAGTTGAAAGTAATCTATAAGAAATCAGTGTCAACCTCTCGCATGTTTTGGTCAAAAGAGGAATTTAGAACCGTCATTTGGCACACAAAAATCACATGCAAGATCACCTAGAAAGTTGTACTACTAGTACTACTATTGTGTGTTAGATAAAAAACACAATCAAGATCGAGAAAAATATCGTCAAGAAGAGATATTACCTGGACTTGCTGAATGAGGGATCCCGGAGAGGGGGGCTTGGATAGGGCGATGGCTTTGAGCTTGTCTGCGGTAGTCTCGGCGGGGTGCTTGCGCTTCTTGGTACCATGAGCCTCGACGGTTTTGGCCAGAGCCATAGACATCACTTCGGCCGGTGCTCCAGCGTCCATCAAGAAACTGTCAAATAGAAATAAAAGAAAAGAAACCATAATCACAAACCCAAAAGAAGAAAAGAGAGGGAGTTATAGGATCAGTCTCAGGGTTGCAAGACCGGGCCTTGGCCAGAATCAACACCATTGATGCGCTCACCTTTCCTTCTTTGGGAGAGAAGAACAATGGCAGAAGCAGGTCGGGGTTTTCTTGAAGAAATGAGGAATAAGATGAGGGAGAAGCGAGTTGGGTAGAGAGGAAGCTGAGAGAGAAGAGTGAAATCATGGTTGCTTCGCTCGTCCAACTTACTGCTGGAAAGGAGGGGGTTTTGTGATTGGACGGCTCATTGGGCATTACTGCGGCGCTTCGATCGGGGTAGTCTACCGTCACTCTACTACGGAGTAATTTAGTGCATGGCTGGTGGACCCCGATGCTGGCTGTCCCACACGTCGGCGAAAGTGTGTAATTTAGTGCATGGCTGGAGGAGGATCCGCACGGTAGAGCGTGTCCACTGTTTTTCTGAAGAAAAAAATGATTACAGCAAGCGTTTCCACTCTTACGACGGAGGAGTGTGAAACACGGCAGCCACTTGAACATACACAGTTCTCCCACTACTAGGCATGTGCAGTGGTTCATACGTCAGTACTACATAATCTTGTTGCTAGTGTAGCAAGATATGACGACAACAAATGATGTTGTGCGCATGTCAACTATATGAACAGTAATGTGGTAAGATAGTACCCCTTTCTCGACTGTCCGGTCGAGAATGAACAGTGAGATCAATGTTAACACGTCTACAGCGCACGGAGAGTATGGTGCTAGAGTACTCCACGAAGCATGAACCATATGAAGCACAAATAGTGTTAGGCAGGGTGTATGAAGGGTGCACGGGATGGGAGCAAAAGTTCCCTTCTCGACCCACTTTTGGGTGTTTCGCAGAGTGCATGAAGGGTGCATGAGTCCACACTAGTAGTTTAACACAAATACACAAAGAGGAAACAACAACTTAATGTCTTTTTGCTAATTAACAGCATTGCATGCAATGAACTAACCACTGCATGTCATGTTTATTAGTCTCAAGTCATTGAAAGCCTGCACAGCCCACGTCTCTTATTGGTTGATATGTCACAAAACAAGAAACGGGGAGGGAGTTAATGTACCGTGCCTAAGTGTTATGGGATTATGTGGTTTTCGTAAGGTGACTTACACACCTAGACAGAGGGAGTATATTGAGATGAGAATGCAACCAAACACACCCACACGCTTTGTGCTACAGTGACTGATCTGCACCGTCTGAGTTTGATCCAACGGTCATGATGCGCCAAGACATGGACATGCCCATGCAGAGGGCGCCTAAACACCACCGAAGTCCCTCTGCTTCTCGAGGCGCACGACGTTGGTGATGCAGGGGCGAAACGACTGAAAGACAATGCAATCTTGGGGAAGGCGGAGGGAGCCAGCCAAGGAGCGGGGAATCTTTTGGTTTTCACCATGGTAAAACACGAGTTGACGACTTCTCAAATCAGGGAGCAGTGGGTTTACAGGCGGAGTCATCGTGACTAATTGCTGTCGCACCTGCTCCCGTCAATCAAAAAAATTAAAAATCCTACCGCGCATGCTCCCATCAATCAAAAAATTAAAAATCCTGCCGCACTCAAACACCAGAGCAATGCCCCGGTGGATGTTTAAATTTACCTACCGGCAAGTAGATAAAAAAAGGGGTGAAAAAACAGATGTGGCAGCGGGCTAGCTAATCGGTCGAACTAGCCCAACTAGCTAGCCACCGTGCTTCACTGATGTACTCGGCGGGCAAAGTGGTCTTTCGTGATTTGACAACTCATTTATTTACTTGCTTCGGCGAAAACGCGCGGTAGGGCGTCCCACGTCAGGAAGAATATATGCGTGCACCACCCGGGAGGACCCCGAAACCATATGTCTCGGCATGGAGGAAAAATGTGCGTGTAAAAATTTACTGTATCAGACATAGTAGCTATGGTTTGACCTCGGGACCCAGCCAGTCGGTCGAAAACACCCCACTAGCCACACAGCTTCATCATGCTAACATGGCACGGAGGATAGGTGTGGTTAGCTCCGTCTCGACCAGCCACAACGTCTCTTGTTCTAGGCGATTCTTCTATTTTCCAAGCTTTTTTTAGTTGTAATAACACCACGGCAAGCTAGCGCCGCTCTTCGTGTGTGCCCGTGCAAAGGTTAGACGATGGAGAGAAGAGAGAGATCGCAGACCTGGGACCCACCGGTAAGTGAGTCAACGGTCATGCACGTGTAGACAAGGCACTCCCTCTACTCTACTCAACGTAATACTGTATAAAATCAAGTTATGGGACAAAGCCAACAACCGTTGTTGTTTTAGGCTATCGACTTACACTTTGTAGTCCAGGTTGCCAGTTCGAATCTCGTCTTTCAGATTTATTAGTTTTAGGTCCAAATTTGATTAATGACAAGTGGAACCCTCGAGTGTTGTTCCGATATTTCAGTGTAGGATGGTTTTTTTGAACAAACACTTTGCGCGGTTAGACAAGTAACGGCACAAGTTACACGTATTTTGCAAGTTTACGAACAAAAATGACAGCGGCATAGAATATCACATCCACCCCATAGCTTAGATGCTATGGTGATACGAGTTTTTACACCGTTGGAAGTGAGATCCAATGGCTTGGGAGTAGTCTTTGTAATTATGCGCAATTTCCAAACTCTCAAAAGGTTTTTTTGCAAATAAAACATTCAGGCCTCGTGTGTGTCGCTGCATCTTGGATCCAACGGCTCCCCCTTGCTCATATTAGGTGCTCCCCATAGCTTAATTACCCGCTACGGTGATATGAGCATCTAGGTCGTATGATCAGTGATCATATGGCACATGCGTAGTACTTGTACTTTCTACGCAATTCCCAAACTCTCTCAGCCATATATTGCAAAAACATTCAAACCTCCTACTGTGGGCCGTTAGATCTCCGTGAACTCGTATCACCATAGAATCTACGATGCGGGAGCACCTCATATTCTCCCGTGCGAGAAAACATAAGGTGCTCTCGCAGCTTGGATGCTACGGTGATACGAGCTTCAAGGTTGTTTGATCTGAGATCCAATGGCATCTGAGCAGTCTTTGTGCTTGTAAGCAGTTGCCGAACTCTTTGGGGGCTTTTATGCAAAAAAACCATTTGAACCATCGAGGAGGTGTTGGGTCACAAATCCAACGGCTCCGAAGAGCTTGTATCACCAAAGCATCTAAGGTGTGGTAGCACATGATATTCTTACATACAGGATAATATGATGTCCTCCTTCATCTTAGATGCTACGGTGATACGAGCTTCGAGGTCGTTGATATGGGATCCAAGGGCATCTGAGTAGTTTTTGTACAAATTGAGTGCAATTCTCAAACTCATCAAGGTTTCCTGTAAAAATATTAAGACATCATGTGAGCTGCTATATCTCAGATCTACAAGCTCCAAGCAACTCGTATCGGCATATAGCATCTAAGGTATGGGGGCACATGATATTCTCCCGGGGAGGAGGGGTGGGGGTGCACAACCAATCGGTGGTTGGGAGGGTGGGGACAAATATAATCTAAACAACCCTAAACAGAGCTTCACAATTTTATTAAGGTCGAGGGGGTGACCCCCGACAATCATAGCTCCGCCTAATTAAACACAACATTTGCATGTACTGTAGTACTAGACTTAATTTCATGTTTCAGTTTCATGTTCTTTTTAAATATTGAATTGAGGACCATGCATGTCTTACATTTTACTCCATTCGTTCCTAAATATTAGTCTTTTTAGAGATTTCAAGTGGACTGGCACATACGGATGTATATAGACATATTTTAGAGTGTAGATTCACTCATTTTGCTCCGTATGTAGTCACCTGTTGAAATCTCTAAAAGACTAATATTTAGGAACAGAAGGAGTATTTTTGAATTCATGTCATACATGCATGGTTTGGAAAAATAGATGCACCATCCTTATCGGGTTGTTGTTGTGTTCGTGTGTGTGTGTGTGTGTGTGGTCATGTCGGGTGGTTGGTGCGACATATGCCAAGGGATGGCTTATCATTGTGGGAGCCAATAAAACGTCGCCGGTGCCTGGAAACGGGATGAGGCGAAGACATGCACGCCGGCGAATCTTACCCAGGTTCGGGGCTCTCCGAGGAGATAACACCCCTAGTCCTGCTCTGCGGGGTCTCCGCATGATCACTAGATCGATAAAGGGTAGCTACAATCGCTCCTAGAGCTGTTGGGATCAAGGGAGAAGAAGAACAAGGCTAGCTCTTGCTTCTCTCTATCTATGGTGTGTGTGTGTGTGCTATGCTTGGAAGCCAACCATGCAGAGGTGCGAACCCTTTGCATGGGTGCTCCGGGGGGTTTATATAGGCCTACCCCCGGGGGTACAATGGTAATCCGACTGGGATCTGGTCCCAGTCGTCAGTGTCTACGCTCGCCGGCTTCTCCGCCGGCTGCTGGGTCCCGCCGGCTGCTGGGTCCCGCCGGCTGCCGACTACCTGGTCGACAGGCCGGCCCCACCGCCTAGGGTTTTGTCGGCGGCTGCTTACTTTAGCCGCGCCTCTGATGATGAGGGATTTGTCGAGGTGAGCGTGGCTACAGTGGGCCGCCTCGGGGGCTATCACTGTAGCCTCACCTCGTCTTGTCTCCTTAATGGGGCTCCTGCTTCGAGGAAGGGAGTGGCCGGCTTCTGGAGGCCGGCTATACTCTTGGCCGACTGGGAAGAGCCGGGCCGCCTTCACGTCCCTCTCTGGCTGAAGGGGCCCGCAGTCCTCGGGCCGTACAGGAGGGGGTCGTGGATGACGTCGTAGCTGGCGTGGCTACAGTGCCGGGCCGCACGGGAAACATCCCTCCCGTACGGCCTCCTGTAGCCATGCCCGCCTCGGGCTTCGGGGGTCGTGGGCTGCACTGTGGCCATGCCCCGTCAAGTCGTCGTTATGTAGGAGTGGTTGTGGTCTTGGCCGGCTTCTAGGAGTCGGCGTCCTTCTTGGCCGGCTTCTTGGAGTCGGTGCGGCTGGGTCGCCTTCCGGGAGTCGGCTTTAGTGGTAGCCGGCCGGGGAAGGCGGCCCAAATGCTAGGAATGCTTGAAGGCCCAAAGGCCTGATAAATTTTCTGAAGAGCCAGGGGTAGTCGGTTAGGTTACCCGTGGTCATTTACCCCGACAGTAGTCCCCGAAGCTGGTTGAGCTTCGAGGTGGAGTGGGGTTCAAGAAGCTCGATCAGCTTCCTATCGTGACGAGCCGGCAGCTGGGAGCCGGCCTCGATCAGGCGCGCCGCCTTAGTCGAATTCTTCTGGAGTCGGGGGGCGGGAACCCTCAGGGACGCGCACCGGGCCGTGGGCCGGCTATGGGCCGTTGGCGCGCCACGTGGCCGGAAAGCCTGCCAGCCCACGCGCGTGACGGGACGTCGCCTAAGAGAGGGGGCCCGCCACGTCCGCGCCCCGGCCGAGGTGCGGATCCTTTGCATCCCGAAACCGCCCGCATGTTCCGTGCGGCAGTTTCGGCTCGCACTCATGCGTATTAAACGCGAGACGTGGGGGGAGTGGGCGCAGTTAATCCCACGTCTCCCCCCACGTCCGGCCTCTTCGGCCGCGTGAGGCTATAAGTAGGGGGAGGTGGAGGGCGGCAGGCCCTCGCACGCTCCTCCTACTTCCACCGTCTTCTGGCCTTGCTCGTTCTCGCGACAGCGCCTCGCCGCCGCGCTCTTCCTCCGCACGCTCCTCCGCCGCCATGCTAGTTTCTGCTATGCCTCCCCACGTAGAGCAGCTCGGTGGGGATTGGGATGGCTCCATCGTTCACAACGACCACATCGACTTCCTCCGCGACACCCGGCGTCTGCCCAGTGCGGACAAAGTGGAGGTCCACCTCGCGCCGGAGAAGGAGGTCAGGCCAGCGCCGCGGGAGGGCGAGCGGGTGGTCTTCCGCTCGCACTTCCTGCGCGGCTTCGGCCTGCCAGTGAGCGCCTTCTTCCGCTCCTGGCTGGACTTCTATCAACTCCAGCCGCACCACCTCACCCCCAACGCGGTGGTGCTGCTGTCGGCCTTCGTCACCCTATGCGAGGGCTATCTTGGCGTCCTCCCCACCCTCGAGCTTTGGGGGGAGTTCTTCCAGTCGAAGCTGGGCACGCGCGTGCGGGGTGTGCCGGCTCAGACCGGCGCCTTCATCGCGTCCTGGAGATCAGGCGCCGACAGCCCCTTCCCCATCATCACCCTAATCCAATCGGTGAAGAAGTGGCAGAAGTCATATTTCTACGTGCGGAGCATCGCTCCCCGGGGCGACTACCTCAACCTGCCGGCCTACGTGGCCGTCCCGCCGGCGGGCAGGCTCCCCCAGTGGTCCTTCCGGGCCGTGACGCTGTCGCCGGGGGGAAACGCCGCCATCGCCCGCCTGCGAGTGATGGTCCAGTCAGAGGGCCTGACGGGGCCCGACCTCCTGGCCGCGTTTGTCACGCGCCGGGTCCTTCCGCTCTAGAGCCGGCCTCATCTGATCTGTCAGATGAGCGGCCAGCTCGATCAGAGCCGGATGTGCACCAAGGAGATGCCGCAGCCTGACGCCGCCGACATGGTGAACTACCTCGCCAACTGCCAGCTTTCCGAAGACTGGCAATTCGGCAAGGAGCCCTACAGCCGCGCCAATCCTCCGCCTACGGTACGCTCCCCTCGTCACTTTTTCTCTTTCTCTCTCTCTCAGCCTTGTCGCCGAGTTCCTCTGGGCCGATTCTAACTCAGTCGGCTTGCATTTTTGACAGAGTCCTCTGCTTCGGCCGGCCGGCGGGGCAGACGTGGAGCGCCGCTTCGTCCCCGACCGGACCGAACACGACCAGGAGGACCCCGACCTGGGGGCGGTCCATATGGAGGATGCTGCCGAGCCGGCCGGCGGCGAAGCAGGCGGCTCCGGGTTCACCGCGACCTTCGACGACTGGCCGGACAAGGACGAAGCCAAAGCCGTCCCGCCCCGCCAGCCGGCCTCCGGGCGCGGCGCGGGCTCCTCCGGCGCGCAGCCTGCTCGGGGTAGAGGCCAGAAACGTCGCGCCACCCAGGACATGTTCGGCAGCCGGACGAAGAAGCCCAGGGGTGGGGCGGCGGCCACCAGGCGGGAGGAGGCGGCCGCGAAGGCAGCTCGCTTCCGCAAAGTGGTGAAGCAGCCACAGACTGTGTCGGCGTAAGTTTTCTCTTCTATGTACTGTCCATCTTTCTTTCCTTTGGTGGTTCTTGAATCTTCGTCTTCTTTTTCAATGGTCAGAGCTCCGCTATCACTTGAGCGGGCGGACGCCGGCTCCGTCATCGAGTCGCCAGGGGGCTCTGGGAGCACCACCCGCCGAGTAGATCCCCGCGCCGCCCTCCTGGAGGCGACGGAAAGGAACGCGCGGGAGGCGCGGGAGGAGCAGGAAGCGCGGGAGGCGGAGGCACGGAGGGCGGCCGCCGCCCAGGCGGCTCGGGAGGAGGAGGCGGCGAAGGCGCTCGCTGAGGCCGCAGCCAAGGCCCAGGCAGAGGCCGAGGCCGAAGCGGCGGCAGGGGAGGCCTTGATGGTCACCCCCCTGCGCACCATGGCGCCCGAGGACGTGGATCCCTCGCCGGGGGAGCCAGCGGTTCCCAGCCGGGGCTGGGAGGAAGCGGCGACGACGTCGTCATCTTGGGGGAGGCGCCGGGGCCGACTCCTCCGACTAGGACGACCCAAGGCCGCCAGCCTGAGCCTGCGCCCGCACAATCGGCGAGGGGCGAGCCGGCCGCGGGGGCTGAGGTGGCGGTCCGGGTTCCGCCAAGCCGGCGCGCGGGGAAGGCCGCGTCTGAACCGCAGAAGCCTGCGTCGGAGCCACAGCCGGCCGTGGGCTCCAGTTCGTCAGCCCGAGACGCGGAGGCGGCCAGCGCTACCTCGGGGTGGACACCGGGCGGAGGGACAGCCGTGGTGAACGTCGCTGCACAAGACGTCCGGACCCGGCTGCAAGGCCAAGCCGCGGCACTGAGGCAGTTCACCGACGAATTCCTCGCCACGCGGGCAGCCATCCGGGTTAGTATTCTCATCTTGTTCTTTCTTGATCTTGATTTCTCTCGTGGGGGCGCGTCAGCGCACCCACTGGGTGTAGTCCCCGAGTTCCGAGTCGGCTGCTGAGCAGGCGGCTTGGAACTTCTTGGAGACTTTGTTTTTGCTGCTTTGTTCTCACTTCGGTCTTCTGTCCGTCTTGCAGGACTACCACAACCTCCGAGCGGCCGCCTTCAACTCCCAGGCTCGGGAGCTGACTCAGAAGACCGCCGATCTCACTGAAAGCCGAGGTATGTAACTTGATCTTTATCTCATGTGGGGGCGCGTCAGCGCACCCACTGGGTGTAGTCCCCGAGATTCGGGCCGACTGCTGAGCAGTTGGCTCGGATCTTCCTTGATGATTTCTCATTCTGCTTCTTCTTCTTCTATCTCTGCAGCGGCCAACGCCGGTCTGAGGGCACAGCTGGGGGAGTCCCAGACTGCTCTTCGTGCCAAGGACGCGGAGCTCGCCGCCTTCGTGCAGGAGCGCGACCGCCTGGTCAAGAAGCTGGCCGACCAGGAGGAAAGCCACCAGGCGGCGCTGAAGGCCGCGCAGGATCGCGAAGCCACCCTCCAGGCCGAGTTCGAGACGGAGGCGGCCGGCTGGGCAGAGGCCAGGCAGACTCTGGTCTCCGGCTATGGCCAGATTGAGGACCTTGTTGACGGTAAGTCGTCTACCCCTTCATCCTTTCTAGCCATCTGCCACTTCGGCTTGTTTTTCTGATTTTGGTGTTCTTCTTTCCTTTTCTCCTTCACGTAGAGTACTTCCCTGGCTACTCAACTGCTGCCAACCAGGCCATCGAAGCTCGTCGCCAGGCGAAGAGGCAAGCCGGCTTCGAGATCTCGCCCACCGCCGGCCGCTCACTGGAGGAGCAGCTCCTGGCGATCCAGGCTCGTATCCAGCCAGCTCACAGGCTGCTCCGCCGGCTTCAGCGTGCCGGGTCGCAGGTCTTGGCCGCCCTATGGCCCGGCCAAGTGGTCCCGCGCACTCCCGGTCGGACCGCCGACTGGCTGGAGGTGGCCGTCGGCCGCTTCGTGGCCTGGAAGGCGTCAGCGGCTCGCTCCGGCGCCAGGCGGGCGCTGGAGTTCGTCAAGGCCTGGTATCCCGGCCTGAACCTGGACCAGCTGGCGACCTGGCGGCAGCAAGCCGACGTGGAGCTGGAGCCGGCGCGGCCGGCCATCATTCGGCGGGCTTCGGCGATCGCCGACTACACCGACACCAGTGTCTTCGCCCCCGAGGTGGACGGCGATGGAGTCGCCCAGCCGGAAGATTGGTTCGGGCTGGATCCGGCGCATGGCGAGGACTCGGCGGAGGAGATCGACTCCAGCGACGAGGGCGAGGAGGAGGAGGAGGGTGAAGACGCCGAGCCGGCTGGTGGAGAAGCCGGCCAGCCTGACCGCGCCTCCAGCACTACGTCGCGTGCGAGTGCGTCTCCTGCCGCGGGAGGTGGTCAAGCCGGGACCAACTAGGCGGCCACTCCTTCAGCCGGCGAGCTGCCTTCACCGATCCGCTCGGCCTCCAAGTCGTGCCTTAGTCTTCTTTCTTTTGTTTTCCTGTCTTGTTACTTTTGAACAATGTTTGGTTAAGTCTGCACAATTCCACCCACTGGGTGTATTCAAACTTAAGTCTGTTGCCGGCCTGTGGGCGGCTTTATGTATATAAGTTATGCAATCGGTTTTTCCTTGTACTTTCGCTTTTTGTCCTTCTGGTTTTTTCCTTTGCCGCCCTCCCTTGGTTGCCGCCTCCCTAGTCAAACAGTTGCTCTGCAATCTTTAGTCGGGAAGTGCCTGGCCGATTGGGGAGGGAGAAGTACTTTTAGCTCCGCTGGACTTAAGCTAAGTTTTTTAGGAAGCCGGCCAGCCGGCTGCTGTGACAGCCGGCAGGCGTATATGGAGGCCGTCTCTTTGCTATATAGGTTAGTTGTTCCTTAGCCGTTTTTCGTGTGGGCGTCCTTTCTGTCTTTCCTCTTGCTAGTCGGACAGTCATTTCTTTGAGCTGCGACTTTCAACAAGGGAGGACTTGGGAGCCGGCACACTACTTTGCTGACTTCGGGAAGAACTTAGAATATAGCTCAAGGCGGCCAGTCCCCGGGCCGACTAGTCGGACCCGGTGCCGGACAAGAATTCAAAATGTAATAATACATTCATGGATATGACATTCGTCATTCATAGATAAATAAAAGGCAGTCCATGAGTACTGTTCGGGGGGCCTGTTGGTTTGTAACTTAATACAAAAGGGGTAGCGTGATACATACTGCTTTTCAGCTGTAAAATCGTCTTAGGAGATTTGCGTTCCATGGTCGCTCCGACTCCTTGCCGGAGTCGTCTCTCTTGCGTGCTCTTGGCTTTTGCACGTCGATCAAGTAGTAGGAGTCGTTGCCGAGTGCCCTGCTGACGACGAAGGGGCCTTCCCAAGGGGCCGAGAGCTTGTGCTGGCCGGCTGTTCGTTGGATCAGCCGGAGCACAAGGTCGCCCTCTTGGAAGGATCTTGGCTTGAACTTGCGGTTATAGTAGCGGCGCAGGCCTTGCTAGTAGATGGCGGACCGGCTGAGGGCTAACAGCCGGCCTTCTTCCAGTAGGTCGACGCCGTCTTCTCTTGCTTCTTTGGCTTCCTCCTCCGTGTACATGGTGACCCGAGGCGAGTCGAACTCGATGTCTGTTGGGATGACAGCCTCGGCACCGTACACAAGGAAGAATGGAGTGAAGCCGGTTGACTTGTTGGGTGTAGTGCGCAGGCTCCAGAGGACAGCCGGCAGCTCTTCGAGCCAGCAGCCGGCCGATCGCTCCAGTGGTACAACCAGTCGGGGCTTGATGCCGGAGAGGATAAGTCCATTTGCTCGCTCGACCTGGCCGTTTGACTGCGGGTGGGCAACGGACGCTAAGTCCAGTCGGATGCCCTGTGTCGCACAGAAACGTGCCAGTGCGCCTTTGGCGAAGTTCGTGCCGTTGTCGGTGATGATGCTGTGCGGCACGCCGTACCGAGTAGTTATGTCGGTGATGAATGTCACGGCAGTCGGCCCGTTCAGCTTCTTGATGGGCTTGGCTTCGATCCACTTTGTGAACTTGTCCACCGCAACGAGCAGGTGTGTCATGCCACCGCAGGCTATCTTGAAAGGGCCCACCATGTCCAGTCCCCAAACGGAAAAAGGCCAGGTGAGGGGAATGGTCTTGAGGGCGGAAGCCGGCAGGTGTTGTTTGTAACTGAAGACTTGACATCCTCTGCAGCTCTTGACTATTTCTTTAGCATCCTCCAAGGCAGTCGGCCAGAAGAACCCATGGCGGAAAGCCTTGGCCACGAGGGATCTTGAGGCGGCGTGGTGGCCGCACTCGCCTTGGTGGATGTCTTTGAGGATTGCCACTCCTTTCTCTGGCTCGACGCAACGCTGGAAGACTCCAGTGACGTTGCGCTTCACAAGCTCCCTGTTGATTATTGTGTATGCTGCGGCTCGTCGTTGCACTAGTCTTGCTGCGATTTCATCAGCCGGCAGGTCTCTGCTGACTAGGAACTTGAGGATGGGCTGGGCCCACGAGGGAGCTATGACTTCTTCTGCTGTTAACGTGGCCACCATGACTCGGGTGGGTGGGTTGGGTGTTGCGTTGGAGTCGACCACCACTTCTTGTGTCGTTGCAGTCCCCGGGCCGACTGCTGCAGTCCCCGGGCCGGGTTCTGAAGTCCCTGGGCCGGGTGCGACTACGTCAGTCCCCGGGGCAGTCGCCGAAGTCCCCGTGCCGCCTGCGGGATTTCTTGAGCCGGATCCGGCTGTTTCTGGCGCAGGCGGTACGAAGATGGAATCCGACTCTGGAGACGGCTTGATGGACGGCTTGAGGAGGCGCTGGAGGGAGACGCCAGTCGGTATGGCTTGTCGGGTGGAGCCGATCCGTGCTAGGGCATCTGCTTGGTCGTTGTCGGCCCTTGGCACGTGAAGAAACTCACACCCTTCGAAGTATCCGCTCATCTGCTGGACGAGGAAACGGTAGCTTGCCATGTTTGTGTCCTTGGCGTCCCAGTCACCAGATGATTGCTGGACCACCAAGTCTGAGTCGCCGTAGCACAGGATCCGGCGTATGCCGAGTTCTTTGGCTAGCCGGAGCCCATGTAGGAGCGCCTCGTACTCGTCCACGTTGTTGGAGGCGGCGAAGTGGATCTGCAGCGTGTACTTGAGCTTGTCGCCTTTGGGAGAGGTGAGGACGATGCCGGCTCCCAAGCCGGTGCGCATCTTGGACCCGTCAAAGTGCATCCGCCAATGGGTGGAGTCGGGAGCCGGCGGTAAGTACTGGGTCTCGGCCCAGTCGACGAGGAAGTCGGCCAATGCTTGCGACTTGATGGTGGTGCGGGGTTGATAGAAGATCGTGTAGGGCGCCAAGGCAATGGCCCATTTGGCCACCTGGCCGGATGCATCCCGGCTGCCTATGATCTCGGCGAGCGGGGCAGTGAACACGACCGTGATGGGGTGCTCTTGGAAGTAGGGCTTCAATTTCTTGGCAGCGAAGTACACCCCATAGCACATCTTCTAGTAGTGCGGGTAGTTTTGCTTTGAGCTGGACAGGCTGAGATAGTAGACCGGCCTCTGGACCAGCTGGGCTCGGCCTTCCTCCGGGCGCTGGACCACAACAACAGTGCTGACGACTCGGCTTGTCACGGCGATGTAGAGGAGCATGGGCTCCTTCTCAGTCGGTGCGGCCAGGACAGGGGGAGTGGTCAACATTTTCTTCAACTCATGGAAGGCTTGGTCGGCTTGATCATTCCACTCAAAGTGAGTGGACTTCTTCATGAGTCGGTACAGGGGGAGGGCCTTCTCTCCTAGTCGGCTGATAAAACGGTTCAGGGAGGCTAAGCAGCCGGTGAACTTCTGCACATCCCGCAGCTTGGTGGGAATCTCCATCCTCTCGATGGCTTTGATCTTGACAGGGTTGCACTCAATGCCGCGTTCGGAGACCAGGAAGCCTAGCAGCTGGCCGGCTAGTACTCCAAACACGCACTTCTTGGGGTTGAGCTTGATCTGGAATCGGCGCAAGTTGGCAAATGTTTCCTTCAGGTCTTCCAGCAAGGTACCGCGCTTCTCTGTCTTCACCACAATGTCGTCTACGTAGACGTGGGCATTTCTGCCGAGTTGTTTCAAGAGACATTTCTGCATGCAACGCTGAAAAGTGGCACCGGTGTTTCTCAAGCCGAATGTCATTGTCAGGTAGCAGAAAGCTCCAAAGGGTGTGATGAAGGCAGTCTTCAGGCGGTTAGCCGGGTCCAACTTGATCTGATGATACCCTGAGTATGCATCCAAAAAACTTAACAGCTCGCATCCGGCTGTGGAGTCTATCACTTGGTCAATCCGTGGTAAAGCAAACGGATCCTTTGGGCAGGCCTTGTTCAAACTTGTGTAGTCTATACACATGCGCCACTTGTTATTCTTCTTCAAAACCAGAACTGGATTGGCAAGCCATTCTGGAAAGAACACTTCCATGATGAAGCCGGCTGCAAGGAGCCGGGCTATCTCTTCTCCCACGATTCTTCGCTTCTCTTCTGATAGTCGGCGGAGGGGTTGCTTGACCGGCTTCGCATCAGCTCGGACATGTAATTTGTGCTCGGCGAAATCCTTCGGGACACCCGGCATGTCCTTTGGGGACCATGCAAAGATGTCTCGATTCTCACGGAGGAAGTCGGCGAGCTCGCCTTCCTATTTACTGTCCAAGTTCGCCCCAATCATGGCGAACCTCTCCGGGTGCTCCGGGTCTAGAGGTATCTTCTTTGTCTCTTTCCCAGGCTGGAAGGAGCCCTGCGCATCACAGTCCTTGAGGTTGGGGGACAAGGTCGGCTGCTTGCCGGCCATGGCCACAACCCGCTCCAACATCTTCTTTTCTTCGGCCACCACGAGGGACTCGGCCAGCCGGCTGCTGGCCATGGCACACTCGATGGACTTCTTGTAGTCGCCGGCTACCGTGATGATCCCCTTCGACCTCGGCATCTTCATCTTCAGGTAGGCATAGTGGGGCACAGCCATGAACTTGGCCAACGCAGGTCGGCCAAGCAGCGCATGATAGGGGCTCTCCAGGTCCACCACCTCGAACCATATTGCTTCCCGGCGGAAGTGATCTTTGTCTCCGAAGAGAACATCCATTTTGATCTTGCTGATTGGGGAGCAAGATAGGCCGGGTACGATACCATGGAAGACAGTGCGGCTCGGCATGAGCTGCTTTGCTTTGATGTTCAGCTTGTCCATGGTGTCGTGGTACAGTATGTTGATACTTCTTCCGCCGTCTATCAGGACGCGGGAAAATCTGGCAGCTCGCCTCTCCGTCGCAAGGGTGACATCCAAGACCATAGCATAGGAGCCAGGCGAAGGCATCACCTCTGGGTGGTCGGCCTGGCTCCAGCTGATGGGCTTTTCTGACCAGTGCATGAATTCGGCGGTGCTAGAGGCGACTGCGTTTACTTCTTGGTGCTGCCGGCGTCGGCTGCGCTTGTCGTCGACTTGGCTTGTGAAGACGACGTAGGCGTCGTGCGCTTCGGGGAACTCGTCTTGGATGGCGCCGACTGCCGGCCGGGCCGCCGGCTGCTGGGGAGCTGGAGGCGGCGGGCCGGGAGGCAGAGGCGGCACCATTCCTTCGCCCTTGGTGATGCGGGTGAGCCAGTGGCATTTCCATGTTGTATGGTTGGACGGCTTCGCGCCGCTGTGGAACTTGCAGGGAGCATCGAGTGCTTGTTCGTAGGAGAAGGACGGCTGCCAGGGTGGCCGGCCTCCCTTCTTCTTGGGAGCGGGCCGCTCCTCGGGCTGCTCGTCTTCAATGGTGGCCACCTGCCGACTGGAGGAAGTCGGCATGGGGCCCTTGCGCTTGTGGTCGTTCTGGTAGGGGCGCCGGTTAGGGTCGCCAGCCAGCGTCTTGGGAGCCGGAGCAACTACTTTCCCCGAGGCGTCCACTCGGAGCTCGGTCTTCATGGAGGAGTCGGCAGTGGCGTACTTGTCGGCGGTGATCGGCAACTCATCGAGGGTAGCCGGCTCGTCGCAGAGGAGTCGGTGCTTGAGGAGGGTGCCCTCTCGGCACCCGGCGGTGAAATATTCGATGGCCTGGACCTCGTGCACTCCCTCGCAGGAGTTGCGGAGCTCGGCCCATCGCGTGAGGTAGTCGCGGGTCGACTCGTTGGGCCCTTGGACGCAGAGGGAGAGCTAGCGAGGCTTGGGAGGCCGCTTGTAGGTGCTGGTGAAGTTGCGGACGAAAACATCGGTGAAGTCCAGCCAACTGTTGATGCTGTAGGGCTTGAGGCTGTTGAGCCATGTGCGCGCCGTGCCTTGCAGCATCAAAGGGACGTACTTCACGGCGACGCGCCGATTGCCGTTGGCAATGCTGACGGCTGTGGAGTAGTCGATGAGCCAATCTTCTGGCTTCACCGAGCCGTTATACTTGGGTGTGTCTCTGGGGAGCGAGAACCCTTTGGGGAAGGGCTCGTCGCCGATGCGGGGGCCAAAGCATGGCGGGCCGACATCGTCTTCTTCTTCTAACGCCAAGGACCGAGCAAGGCGGTCGATCCTGTGGCGGGCGTCATTCTCGTCGACTCCTTCTCGGCGGCCGAGTCGGTCGCCAAGAGTCGGATGGGTGACAGGCGGTGGAGTGAGGCATCTTTCTCTTCGAGGCGGGGGAGGAGGCAGGTTTCCTTGGTGCTCTACAGCTCGAGGGCGACCATCCGCGTCGCGCTCGATGGTAATGCGAGTCCGACTGCGGCTGGCAACCGGCTCCTTGTCTTTCTTCTGGTGCGCACCGCTCGCAGTCGGCGAGCGGGACGTCGCGGCGTGCTCCCGGCGCGGGGGATGGCTATCAGCTCGGGCGCCGGCTTCGTGCCGTTCTGCAGCCGCGTCGATCAGCTGCTGGATCCGTCTTGTCATGTAGGGGAGTTCATCGGCTCCCAGCCCATTGAGCTCCTCTGCAGCCGCCTGAGCGGCTCGCAGATTCTCGAGCGAGGTGGCGTAGACGGGGCGCTCTGCGCCCAGCATGCTGGCAACGGCTGCGCCGCGCTTCTGGAAGAAGCCGGCTCGGCTCGGGCCGCTAGGCGGCGGTGTCCCGAAGGCACCGCGGTCGACTTCGCGCTGGTGGGCTTCGGTGAGGCGTCTCATCGAGGCTATCTTGTTGCTCTCCGCGATGAGGGCAAGGCGGCGTGCCTCCAGGGTCTCGGCGTCGGCGTCGGCCGGGATGGGGACGGAGAGGTCGTGCATCACCGCTTGTTGGGCGTCGCGGGCGTTCTCGCCCGAGTTGGAGACGTGGCTGATGACCAGCACTTCGGTGACAGCGCTGCTGCCGCTGTCAGCTCGAGGGAGGGGATCGTCGAAGATCACCACGTCGGAGGGGTAGGCGTCGAGCGACGCGGTGTCGGAGTCGATGAGCATCGGGTCGGTGGAGCCGACCGACTCCATGTCCGCAGCAGGCTCGCTTGAGACGTGAAGTTGGTCGAGGAGGCTGACGAGGCAGCTCTCGGGGTAGTCGGTGCCTACGTCGGACGCAGGCTCGTCGGAGATGCGAGTCTCGCCGAGCAGATCGGCGAGGCGGCTCGCTGCGCAGGCGTCGTCGACGCCTTGCAGCGCGTCGGGGCAAATGCCATCGGGCGCAGCAGGCTGGCTGCGCTCGCGGGGAAGGAAGAGGGTTCCCGTCCAGAACAGGTCTCCGGACAACGGTGCACCTGGCCCCACGGTGGGCGCCAAATGTCGGGTGGTTGGTGCGACATATGCCAAGGGATGGCTTATCATTGTGGGAGCCAATAAAACGTCGCCGGTGCCTGGAAACGGGATGAGGCGAAGACATGCACGCCGGCGAATCTTACCCAGGTTCGGGGCTCTCCGAGGAGATAACACCCCTAGTCCTGCTCTGCGGGGTCTCCGCATGATCACTAGATCGATAAAGGGTAGCTACAATCGCTCCTAGAGCTGTTGGGATCAAGGGAGAAGAAGAACAAGGCTAGCTCTTGCTTCTCTCTATCTATGGTGTGTGTGTTTGTGTGCTATGCTTGGAAGCCAAACATGCAGAGGTGCGAACCCTTTGCATGGGTGCTCCGGGGGGTTTATATAGGCCTACCCCCTGGGGGTACAATGGTAATCCGACTGGGATCTGGTCCCAGTCGTCAGTGTCTACGCTCGCCGGCTTCTCCGCCGGCTGGTGGGTCCCGCCGGCTGCCGGCTACCTGGTCGACAGGCCGGCCCCACCGCCTAGGGTTTTGTCGGCGGCTGCTTACTGTAGCCGCGCCTCTGATGATGAGGGCTTTGTCGAGGTGAGCGTGGCTACAGTGGGCCGCCTCGGGGGCTATCACTGTAGCCTCACCTCGTCTTGTCTCCTTAATGGGGCTCCTGCTTCGAGGAAGGGGGGAGTGGCCGGCTTCTGGAGGCCGGCTATACTCTTGGCCGACTGGGAAGAGCCGGGCCGCCTTCACATCCCTCTCTGGCTGAAGGGGCCCGCAGTCCCCGGGCCGTACAGGAGGGGGTCGTGGATGATGTCGTAGCTGGCGTGGCTACAGTGCCGGGCCGCACGGGAGACATCCCTCCCGTACGGCCTCCTGTAGCCATGCCCGCCTCGGGCTTCGGGGGTCGTGGGCCGCACTGTGGCCATGCCCCGTCAAGTCGTCGTTATGTAGTAGTGGTTGTGATCTTGGCCGGCTTCTAGGAGTCGGCGTCCTTCTTGGCCGGCTTCTTGGAGTCGGTGTGGCTGGGTCGCCTTCCGGGAGTCGGCTTTAGTGGTAGCCGGCCGGGGAAGGCGGCCCAAATGCTTGGAATGCTTGAAGGCCCAAAGGCCTGATAAATTTTCTGAAGAGCCAGGGGTAGTCGGTTAGGCTACCCGTGGTCATTTACCCCGACAGGTCATATGCTTGATACATACAAAGTTTTCTCACCTCCATATTGTTCATCTTTTAAATTTGAATTTGCATTGAAAAACTTAGCAGGGATACCATGAAATGTGAAATCCACATCGAGATCACTATATCACAAACTCACTCTAATTCAACAACTCGTCATAAATCAATTACCACGTTGAGATTAGTATTTGCAAGGATAATACGGGCATTGTAATACACATAGATTCATTCGGCAATTTAAAAGGTTCCTTTCGTATTCTCGAATGGTAGGACCCAACGGCGTACCCCTACCTCTTGAGCACTGCGTTGGTTTTCCCTTGAAGAGGAAAGGGTGATGCAGCAAAGTAGCGCAAGTATTTCCCTCAGTTTTTGAGAACCAAGGTATCAATCCAGTAGGAGGCCACGCACGAGCCCCTCGCACCTACACAAACAAATAAATCCTCGCAACCAACGCGATAAGGGGTTGTCAATCCCTACACGGTCACTTACGAGAGTGAGATCTGATAGATATGATAAAATAATATTTTTGGTATTTTTATGATAAAGATGCAAAGTAAAATAGAATCAAAATAAAAGGCAACGGAAATAGCTTGTTGATGGGAGATTAATATGATGGAAATTAGACCCCGGGGCCATAGGTTTCACTAGTGGGTTCTCTCAAGACCATAAGTATTACAGCGAGTGAACAAATTACTGTTCAGCAATTGACAGAATTGAGCATAGTTATGAGAATATCTAGGTATGATCATGTATATAGGCATCACGTCCGAGACAAGTAGACCGACTCATGCCTGCATCTACTACTATTACTCCACACATCGAACGCTATCCAGCATGCATCTAGAGTATTAAGTTCATAAGAACAGAGTAATGCTTTAAGCAAGATGACATGATGTAGAGGGATAAACTCATGCAATATGATATAAACCCCATCTTGTTATCCTCGATGGCAACATTTCAATACGTGCCTTGCTGCCCCTACTGTCACTAGGAAAGGACACCGCAAGATTGAACCCGAAGCTAAGCACTTCTCCCATTGCAAGAAAGATCAATCTAGTAGGCCAAACCAAACTGATAATTCGAAGAGACTTGCAAAGATAACCAATCATACATAAAAGAATTCAGAGAAGATTCAAATATTGTTCATAGATAAACTTGATCATAAACCCACAATTCATCGGTCTCAACAAACACAACACAAAAGAAGATTACATCGAATAGATCTCCATGAGAGAGGGGGAGAACATTGTATTGAGATCCAAAAAGAGAGAAGAAGCCATCTAGCTAATAACTATGGACCCGAAGGTCTGAGGTAAACTACTCACACATCATCGGAGAGGCTATGGTGTTGATGTAGAAGCCCTCCATGATCGATGCCCCCTCCGGCGGAGCTCCGGAACAGGCCCCAAGATGGGATCTCACGGGTACAGAAGGTTGCGGCGGTGGAATTAGGTTTTTGGCTCCGTCTCTGGTAGTTTGGGGGTACGTAGGTATATATAGGAGGAAGGAGTACGTCGGTGGAGCAACAGGGGGCCCACGAGGGTGGAGGGCACGCCCTGGGGGGTTAGGCGCGCCCCTACCTCGTGCCCTCCTGGTTGATGTCTTGACGTAGGGTCCAAGTCCTCTGGATCACATTCGTTCCGAAAATCACGTTCCCGAAGGTTTCATTCCGTTTGGACTCCGTTCGATATATTTTTTTTCTGCGAAACTCTGAAATAGGCAAAAAACAACAATTCTGGGCTGGGTCTCCGGTTAATAGGTTAGTCCCAAAAATAATATGAAAGTGTATAATAAAGCCCAATAATGTCCAAAACAGAATATAATATAGCATGGAACAATAAAAAATTATAGATACGTTGGAGACGTATCAAGCATCCCCAAGCTTAATTCCTGCTCGTCCTCGAGTAGGTAAATGATAAAAACAGAATTTTTGATGTGGAATGCTACTTGGCATAATTTCAATATAATTCTTCTTATTGTGGCACGAATGTTTAGATTTGATATGATTCAAGATAAAAGTTTAATGTTGACATAAAAACAATAATACTTCAAGCATACTAACTAAGCAATTACGTCTTATCAAAATAACATAGCCAAAGCAAGTTATCCCTACAAAATCATATAGTCTGGCTATGCTCCATCTTCCCCACACAAAATATTCATATCATGTACGACCCCGGTTTTGGCCAAGCAATTGGTTCATACTTTTAACGCGCTTCAGCCTTTTCAACTCTTACGCAATACATGAGCGCAAGCCATGGATATAGCACTGTGGTGGAATAAAGTATAATGGTAGGGGTTGTGTGGGAAGACAAAAAAGGAGAAAGTCTCACATCAACGAGGCTAATCAATGGGCTATGGAGATGCCCATCAATTGATGTTAATGCGAGGAGTAGGGATTGCCATGCAATGGATGCACTAGAGCTATAAGTGTATGAAAGCTCAAAAAGAAACTAAGTGGGTGTGCATCCAACTTGCTTGCTCACGAAGACCTCGGGCATTTGAGGAAGCCCGTCATTGGAATATACAAGCCAAGTTGAAATTTCCCACTAGTATATGAAAGTGACAAAATGAGAGACTCTCTATTATGATGATCACGGTGCTACTTTGAAGCACAAGTATGGTAAAAGGATAGTAACATTGTCCCTTCTCTCTTTTTCTCTCATCATTTTTTTTATTTGGGCCTTTTCTCTTTTTTATGGCCTCTTTTTTTTAGTCCGAAGTCTCATCCCGACTTGTGGGGGAATCATAGTCTCCATCATCCTTCTCTCACTTGGGACAATGCTCTAATAATGATGATCATCACACTTTTATTTACTTACAACTAATGAATTACAACTCAATACTTAGAACAAAATATGACTCTATATGAATGCCTCCGGCGGTGTACCGGGATATGCAATGAATCAAGAGCGAAATGTATGAAAGAATTATGAACGGTGGCTTTGCCACAAATACAATGTCAACTACATGATCATGCAAAGCAATATGACAATAATGGAGTATGTCATGATAAATGAAACGGTGGAAAGTTGCATGGCAATGTATCTCGGAATGGCTATGGAAATGCCATGATAGGTAGGTATGGTGGCTGTTTTGAGGAAGATATAAGGAGGTTTATGTGTGATAGAGCATATCATATCACGGGGTTTGGATGCACCGGCGACGTTTGCACCAACTCTCAAGGTGAGAAAGGGCAATGCGCGGTACCGAAGAGGCTAGAAAATTGCGGAAAGGTAAGTGTGCGTATAATCCATGGACTCACATTAGTCATAAAGAACTCATATACTTATTGAAAAAATTTATTAGCCCTCGAAGCAAAGTACTACTACGCATGCTCCTAGGGGAAGGGTTGGTAGGAGTTAACCATCGCGCGATCCCGACCGCCACACAAAGGAAGACAATCAACAAATACTTCATGCTCCGACTTCATTACATAACGGTTCACCATACGTGCATGCTACGGGAATCACAAACTCCAACACATGTATTTTTCAAGTCCACAATTACTCAACTAGCACAACTATGATATTACTACCTTTATATCTCAAAACAATTATCAAGCATCAAATTTCTCATGATATAAATTAAAGCAAATTGCCATGCTATTTTAAGACTCTCAAAATAATATAAGTCACGCATGAGAGATCAATAGTTTCTATAAAACAAATCCACCACCGTGCTCTAAAAGATATAAGTGAAGCACTAGAGCAAAAACTATATAGCTCAAAAAATATAAGTGAAGCACATAGAGTATTCTAATAAATTCCAAATCAAGTGTGACTCTCTCAAAAGGTGTGTACAGCAAGGATGATTGTGGTAAACTAACAAATAAAGACTCAAATAATACAGGACGCTCCAAGCAAAACACACATCATGTGGTGAATAAAAATATAGCTCCAAGTAAAGTTACCGATGGAAATAGACGAAAGAGGGGATGCCTTCCGGGGCATCCCCAAGCTTTGGCTTTTAGGTGTCCTTAGATTATCTTGGGGTGCCATGGGCATCCCCAAGCTTAGGATCTTGCCACTCCTTGTTCCATAATCCATCAAATCTTTCACCCAAAACTTGAAAACTTCACAACACAAAACTCAGCAGGAAATCTCGTAAGCTCCGTTAGCGAAAGAAAACAAAAGACCACTTCAAGGTACTGTAATGAACTCATTCTTTATTTATATTGGTGTTAAACCTACTGTATTCCAACTTCTCTATGGTTTATAAACTATTTTACTAACCATAGATTTATCAAAATAAGCAAACAACACACGAAAAACAAAATCTGTCAAAAACAGAACAGTCTGTAGTAATCTGTAACTAACGCAAACTTCTGGAACTCCAAAACTTCAGCCAAAATAGGAAGACCTAGACAATTTGTTTATTGATCAGCAGAAATTGGAATCAATATTTTATCACATTCCGGTGATTTTTAACAATTATTTTTGTGAACAGAAAGTTTCTGGAATTTTCAGCAAGATCAAATAACTAACATCCAAGAAGATCCTATAGGTTTAACTTGGCACAAACACTAATTAAAACATAAAAACACATCTAACCAGAGGCTAGATCAAATATTTATTCCTAAACAGAAGCAAAATATCAAAAAAAACTAAAAATAAAATTGGGTTGCCTCCGAACAAGCGCTATCGTTTAACGCCCCTAGCTAGGCATAAAAGCAAGGATAGATCTAGGTACTGCCATAATAATAAGATAGATCATTAAAACTCATTTCATACTCTCTACGTTCGGCAGCAAGCTTTCTTTGTGGCAAGCAAAAGTAATCAAAAGGGCTAAATTTAATGGGACAAAAATCCCCAAGATCAACCTTAGGAGGTATAGGTTCCTCCTTCGGCCCTTCATATTGCACAACAATTTCATCATTATAGGCATTCTTTTGACAGAACTTGGTGAGCCTATATTCGAGAGAATATCCCAGCTCATTATTTCGAATAGCAAAATCATCATTAAGTTCAGAAACTCTATCAACTAGAATATTGGTAGGAACCTTTTTTCTAAGGTTTTCATTAAAAGCAACATAATCTAGAGATTGAAAACGCATTATTTCCTCTTGATCAAATAAGATAGTTTCTATGGGAGGACGTCCAGCGTCCACCCTATAATGTGCAAAGATTTCTTTGGCCTCTTTTATAATAAATCTAAACTCATGAGCCAAAAATATAGTAGCGGCACGCTTAATAGAAGAATGCTCAATGTTAGAAAATTCTAGGAAAATCCTCTGTATGCAGGGATGCATGTGCATAAATTGTCTTTCATGTTCAACTACAAGCATGGCGATAGCGTCCGCAAGACTACTAGTTCTATGAAGAATAGAACTACCCATAGAAGGCAAAGCACCGGCACAAGTAAAGAAATCTTGGATACCTCCTTTTCCAATAATGTTACCACTACCAATTCGGAATTTTTTTTGTATGTAAGGTAGGGGATTCTTTAGCAGGACCATTAGAATTTTCCATGATATTATTATTATCCTGATCGACAATAATTTCCCCAGTTTCAGACATAACAGCAGAGAGTGCGCGGAGCAAAAAGAAAGAGGGAGGCAAAAGGGAAAACAGAGAGAGCGAATAAAAACGGCAAGGGTGAAGTGGGGTAGAGGAAAACGAGAGGCAAATGGCAAATAATGTAATGCGGGAGATAAGGGTTTGTGATGGGTACTTGGTATGTTGACTTTTGCGTAGACTCCCCGGCAACGGCGCCAGAAATCCTTCTTGCTACCTCTTGAGCACTGCGTTGGTTTTCCCTTGAAGAGGAAAGGGTGATGCAGCAAAGTAGCGTAAGTATTTCCCTCAGTTTTTGAGAACCAAGGTATCAATCCAGTAGGAGGCCACGCATGAGTCCCTCACACCTACACAAACAAATAAATCCTCGCAACCAACACGATAAGGGGTTGTCAATCCCTACACGGTCACTTACGAGAGTGAGATCTGATAGATATGATAAGATAATATTTTTGGTATTTTTATGATAAAGATGCAAAGTAAAATAGAAGCAAAATAAAAGGCAACGGAAATAGCTTGTTGATGGGAGATTAATATGATGGAAAATAGACCCGGGGGCCATAAGTTTCACTAGTGGCTTCTCTCAAGAGCATAAGTATTACGGTGGGTGAACAAATTACTGTTGAGCAATTGACAGAATTGAGCATAGTTATGAGAATATCTAGGTATGATCATGTATATAGGCATCACGTCCGAGACAAGTAGACCGACTCCTGCCTGCATCTACTACTATTACTCCACACATCGACCGCTATCCAGCATGCATCTAGAGTATTAAGTTCATAAGAACATAGTAACGCTTTAAGCAAGATGACATGATGTAGAGGGATAAACTCATGCAATATGATATAAACCCCATCTTGTTATCCTCGATGGCAACAACTCAATACGTGCCTTGCTGCCCGTACTGTCACTGGGAAAGGACACCGCAAGATTGAACCCAAAGCTAAGCACTTCTCCCATTGCAAGAAAGATCAATCTAGTAGGCCAAACCAAACTGATAATTCGAAGAGACTTGCAAAGATAACCAATCATACATAAAAGAATTCAGAGAAGATTCAAATATTGTTCATAGATAAACTTGATCATAAACCCACAATTCATCGGTCTCAACAAACACACTGCAAAACAAGATTACATCGAATAGATCTCCACGAGAGAGGGGGAGAACATTGTATTGAGATCCAAAAAGAGAGAAGAAGCCATCTAGCTAATAACTATGGACCCGAAGGTGTGAGGTAAACTACTCACGCATCATCGGAGAGGCTATGGTGTCGATGTAGAAGCCCTCCGTGATCGGTGCCCCCTCCGGCGGAGCTCCGAAACAGGCTCCAAGATGGGATCTCACGGGTACAGAAGGTTGCGGCGGTGGAATTTGGTTTTTGGCTCCGTGTCTGGTAGTTTGGGGGTACATAGGTATATATAGGAGGAAGGAGTACGTCGGTGGAGCAACAGGGGGCCCACGAGGGTGGAGGGCGCGCCCTGGGGGGTAGGCGCGCCCCCTACCTCGTGCCCTCCTGGTTGATGTCTTGACGTAGGGTCCAAGTCCTCTGGATCACGTTTGTTCCCAAAATCACGTTCCCAAAGGTTTCATTCCGTTTGGACTCCGTTTGATATTCTTTTTCTGCGAAACTCTGAAATAGACAAAAAAAAAAACAATTCTGGGCTGGGCCTCCGGTTAATAGGTTAGTCCCAAAAATAATATAAAAGTGTATAATAAAGCCCAATAATGTCCAAAACAGAATATAATATAGCATGGAACAATAAAAAATTATAGATACGTTGGAGACGTATCACGTACCAGCCAGACCTTGGCTCGTGTTGATCCTAAAAAAAATAAAAAATAAGCAAAATCGGGCTCGTGGCCTTCTGGTGGCGTGCGTGGTACGCACATTAGGCAACCCCAACCAGTTGAGCCTCCGCGTTTCGAGTCAAAATATCTGGCGGCCAGAATTCCAGCCCTAGGAAATTCCCCTCATGTCCCCGGTCCATAATGACTACCGATGAACAACGGAGGGATGCTTTAGTAACTAGACAACGTTACTTACCGTGCTAAGCACGGTTCAGTTCCCTCGGTCGCCGCTCGCCAAGGTCACCCGTCAACTGCATTGCCTAGTACTACTACTACTACTACTACTACTACTACTACTACTACTACTGCTGCTGCTGCTGCTGCTGCTACTACTGCTACACCAGGATGAGCACAGAATTGAGCCCGTTTGTTCGTGCCTAGTACTTGATTTAATATATCAGACAATGCACTGGTATGGAGGGATTATCCTTTTGCTCTGCATATATAACTTGTCTGAAGTCTAACTAAGCAAAATGTTTGACCAAATCCTTTCTTAAGAAATACAACAGGACAGATGTATGGCTTGAAAGTTTATTGCATGATGCAGGTTATGATATTGTTTCGAATCCCGGATCTTAAATTTCAGAAAATCCAAAAGTGACCATAAATTCTTGAAACTGAGCATGATCACGTGATATGACACAAATATTACTTCGTAATTTTTCTCTTAAATTTGAGACAAGCTGCTTATGACAAGTTGCACAAATGGAGAGCCAAGGTATTTTGGAACAAAGACCTGTCACGTTAAGGCGAACGCTTTCACTATTGAAATCGTGGGCGTTTACGTGCCGCCACGAGTCCCGGTTCTCATCGGCAGGTGCCGTCCGAGCAAGCATGTGAGTCGACGGGAGGCGTGCGAGCAGACCGCTGCGCCGGCTGACAGGGAGGCGTGCGAGCAGACCGCTGTGCAGGCTCATCGGGAGGCGAGCCCTTTGACCAGGCTCCGCCGCCCACCTTCGTCCCAACTGCTCCCACTTTTAATGTCATCGGCGCCGCAGTTTAAAATCAACCCCGCACTACCTGGTACCGCTACAATCTTCTCTCTTCCTCTCCGATTCTCCTGTCGTCTACCTCCAACCAGCCTGACCTAAATGTATGCCATGCCGCATCACGATGGTCTGCCCTTAGTCTTCCAGTTTCCTAAGGAAGACACCCAGCCGGAGTCTCAAGAACATAAGGCGCTTTGGGACGAGCTTGAACTGGCCTTGCGGGAAGACGCCGCACCTATCCCCGCTCCCGTTCCGGCTCCCGTCGCCCCGACTGCGCCAACGCCCATCCCCGTGGCATTGATGGGCTGGGAGCCGCACATTGTCGCCAAGCTTGATGCCACGGGGTTCCACGAGGTCCCCGCCGACTTTCACGCACCCATGCACCTGCCAGCGCATGCGCCTGCGCGTGCGCTGATGCGCACGCCCGTGCCGGTGCCCGTGCACCTGCCAGCGCATGCGCCTGCGCGTGCACTGACATGCGCGCACGTGCCGGTGCCCGTGCACACGAATGTCTCCGCCGCGCCGATGACAGCGCCTGTCCCCGCGCGGGTGCCAGTGCCCCCCTCAGCGGCATGGATGGCCGCCGTCGACCGCTTCCTTGCACCAACGCCAGTCGCCTCCTCCCGCCAGTTGACTCGCTCTGAAGTCCAGAACAGTTTGGCCTTCCTTGAAGCTAGGCCTACGTCCAGGAGTACGCCAACAATGGCGCAAGGCGTCGCCTCGCTGTCAGTCAGTGGCCCGGCGACACACAGAGCACGGCAGAGGATCCGCTTCCCACCGCAAGACGCCCCCGCCGCCGCCGCGTAATCTAAATTTGCCATGAAAAACGTTTGGATTGCCATGCTTAAAATCCGAACATTTATCATTTCCGTTTATTTTAGATCGATCGTCGTATAATTTAAAGTTGGAGTCAGACTTAACGAAATCTATGGTTTGATCGATTGAATGTTCTGCTAGAGCTGTATCAAATTAAATATAAAACGTCATCAAGCCACATGTATTCCTTGTCATGCAACGACCTAGACTGCTTCAATGTCAAGCGCTCAACACGTTTAGAATGCAGTTAATTTCATGCCAAAAATAGTGCTAATCACATAATAACACGCAAATAATATCCAACTTAATATCCGCATGCACTTAATATACTTCCAAATTAACGTGCATTGCACGTACACACTGACTAGTGCTGCTAGCACGTGAAACTGGTGCCGTAACTTATGAATGCGTCCAGATATGGTCAACGGCAACATCGCCCGCGAGTTCTTCCTGTTTGCCCGTGCGTCTAAACGCAGAAGGGGAGGTGAGAGAGAGAGCACACATGGAACCCACCAGTAAGTGAAGGAGAATAGTACTAAAAATAATATTACATGTTATCAATTAAATAGGCTGTGGTAATATAAAAACATTATGTGAACAAAGCGAGGTACAACAAACATTGCTGTTCTACGTATGTTGCCTATTGACGTGCGGCTTGAAGGCCCTGGTCGCATGTTCGATCCTTGTCCTTTACTTTTTAATTTGTATATGGGTCCAAATTTGTTTCATGACATGTGGGTCCCTCGGTGTGTAGTTTGTAGCACTTTAATTTGTGGGTCCAAATTTGTTCCATTCCAAGTGGACTATCGGTGTGTAGTTTTGTAGCTTATTTATAATAATTAAAGAGAACAACAGAGTTTTTTGCAATAATACCATGGTGCAACGTTGAAGGCGAGAAAGGATGTGTGAGAGAGCGATGACCGAGCCAGAGGGAAATCAACTAGGGGAGTTGCGGGGGTTGCAACGGTGTTTCGAGTAGTTGTGGGCCGAATGCTACGAAAATATAATCTAAACCGACCGGAATAAATGCATACACAAATTAATCCAAGGTTGGAGTGCCCCTCGCAATGTAAATAGCTCCAGCTTTGTGAGGGATGGAGAGGTAGCTTCAATGTGTGGAAGATACGGCGTGAGAAAGCGAGGACAATTGAGAGACATATAGATAGAGAGACATATAGATAGAGAGACAAAGTGAGTGTGGTCCGACATTCATTGAACAAATATATATGCTCTGGAGAGATATTGTCCGATTGAGCTTTTGGCAAGGGTGAGGGCTGTAAGATAGAGCTTGAGAGATGATCCAGTCACAGACGTGTAGATATATTTTGTGCGTGGGAGGAAGCAAGGTCAATCGATCACATAGGGTCGTCGTGCGATCGAAAGAGTGAGATGGGTTGGAGAGAGTGACCTAGATAGACAATGTGCGTGAGAGAGTATACAATGTGAATAAGTCGAATTGGGCTCAAACATGGTGATATATCATTTTTGTCTGAGAAAGAGCGAGGTCAATCGAGACATACAAAGAGAGGGAGAGAGAGAGGGAGAGGGAGAGGGAGAGAGAGAGAGTGGCCCGCCATGAGGTCGAAAGAGTGGGGGCGGCTTCGATGGACTGACCTAGATAGACAATCTGCGTGAGAGAGTATAGAGTGTGTCGATCGAGGCCCGAACAGGGAGATATATCATTTGTGTGTGAAAGAAAACGAGGTTAAACGAGACTCAGATAAAGAGAGCGAGATTGAGCGAGTGTGGCCCGCCGTGCGGAAGAAAGAGTGAGACAGTCTCGAGGGAGTGACCTAGATAGACAACGTGCGTGCGTGCGCACGAGAGGTTGGGGGTAGATAGGCAATGCATGTATTTAGCGCGAGAGGGTGAGAGGGAGAGGGGGAGAGAGAGAGAGAGCTTGGCATGGGGTGCAATGGCGGGTGTGTGAGGTAAATACATTTCCTAACAGAGTGGAAAAAGGGGGTTGTGTAGTTGAGAGAGTTAGAGATCGAAACAAGGAGAGAAAGAATGGATGTGTGTTGGAAACTGATAGCTTCCTAAGGTGGTTAGGAGAGGAAGATTGACCGATACAGGAAGTATGTAGCGTGTGCGTGGGGGGGGGGCTAAAAACAACATTTGAATGTAGATAGTACGAGACTTAATATCGATGTTTCAATTCGGTGTACATTGTAAGATTTGAACTGAGGACCATGCATATGGGTAATCATTTCGAATTCGTGCCATACTAGGTTTCGAAAAGTTGACATTGACTCGATTTGTTGTGCTATTTTGTAGGTCATATGTTTGAATCCATCCAAAAGTTTTCTCACTACCATGGTGTTCATCATATACATATGAATTTGTATTAAAAAAGTAGCGTGGATACAGTGAAATGCGAAATCCACGTTAGAATTGGAGATCGCTATGTGAGACACACTCTAATTCAAATAACTAATTATGTGACACACACTCTAATCCACGTTAGCGTGCATACCGTTTCGAATTTTTTTCAAATAACACCTCATTAATTAATTTATAGTATCTCGTTTCGAATGACTAATTATTGCAAGGAAAACACAGGCATGGTAATACATACAGATTCGTTTGCAAATGAAAGAAGATTTGTTTGCATTCTCAAATGTAGGCGCACCAGGCAGACCAGGGTCGTGTCGTGGTGGTCGCGTGTGTCGGACGGACGCGTAGCACCCAGCCACCCACCCCTCCCTCCCTCCCCCCCAAAAAAGGACGATGATAAAATAAGTTCGCGCTTCCACATTTCGGATTGAAATATCTGGCGGCCCCAATTCTAGCCCTGCCAAATCTCCCTTCTCCACCGTCCCCTTCCGTGCCCAGATTGCTCAAATCCCTAATTCTCCGCCAACCCAAGCAAAGCTCGAATCGCCCCTTGTCTCGTCTCTTTCACCACCTCTGTGCCAGACGACGACGACGACGAAGACGACGGTCGCGCTTCACCACCGCACCGGAGCTACCTCATCTACGCCCTCGTCCACCGCACCGGGTGGTCCACCGACAACGTTGGCCGCCACAACCGACGTGCCTCACGGACACCGACTTCCACCGCATCAGGTGCGCTTCACCGACGCCGTCTCCCAGCTCACCGGGGCTACTTCACCGAGTACATCGTCGCGCCTCCGCCCCCCGAGGCCGCTGGGGCTTCACCAACGGTCTCGTCCACCGCATCGTAGTGCTCTGCTGCCACTCAAGATATGCATCCGTGCGTGGCCAGCCAGCGCATCACCCTCAACGGCTCTGAAGTGACCCGCACTCTAGCTAGGCGAGCATGCCCAAACGCCGGCCCGAACTAGGTATCCACACATCACTCCCTTGTGCATTGTTCCAACGATGTTTGGATATCCTTTCATTGCTCTCTTAGCTTACACGCATATCCAACTCTGACTTTAACTCTTATTTCTTCTGGAGATATCATCTGAAACAAGCAAATCCATTTTTAGCGAAGCATGACGGCGCTATGGGATCTGGTACACATCCTGCACACCCGTATGGCCTTGTAAGTATCTGTCCTCCGGTACAACAACAAGGTCGATTCCTCTTATTTGATCAGCCATTCGCCGTGTCAAAAATGCATAGGGGGATGCAAGGAGCACAAGGCCTGCACATCCAAGCAAGTGGTAACATGGACTTGTACATGGAACATCCCAAGCACAAGCAGAGCTGCAGTGAGCCTATAGAACGAGCTAGCGTAAGTCCCTGCATTTCATTTAATTCATACTGGCATTCGTGTATGATTTGTGTGCAGTGGCGGATCCACGAATTCAAGTTACCAGGGCGAACATTTAACTTAAAAAATACGAAGGCACTTGCACTCCGGGAATCAACATAACTTGAGGAATGTGAAGCTACATGCACTTTGAAAACCAGCTAATGATCCAAAGTAGTTCAGATTATAAACACTAAATGATGCAAGCACCAAAAAACACAAAATGTAACATGGTGTACAAGGACTACAAACATGGTCTGTACCTGTTTGAATTATTCGTTCTCTGGCTGAAAATATCGAAGTGTAATTGCACCTATAACCAGTGCGCAAACTGCATATCAATATATCTATCCTGCACAAGTATGCCAATAGTTTCAAACAACAGATTAGAAAAGTATTTATGCTACGTTGTCATGATACGGGGACTTTCTGGTAGATGGCCTCGACGTTTCCTCAAGCCATGAAAATGCACTATAATTTGCTTGTCATCAATGCCTGCAAATCTCTATGTCTCTCTCAACATAGCAGATCATCATTAGACACTAAATCCTTCAATGGGAGCTTGCAAAATGCTTGCATTAGATGCCTCATTAGACACTATATGTTCATCACCAGGAGCATGTAAAATGTTTGCATCAAATCCTTCATTAGCAGTCTGTTCATTAGACACTTCAGGCTCAAGAACAACACGAGCTTGGATGTTTGCACCGGAAACTTGATTAGATACATCAGATTCAGCCAGTTCAGTATTGATTGGGGGAGTTATAAAATAAGTAGAAATTGGTTTCATTTTCTCATAGATTCCCTACATACAAGCAGTTTTACAACACCGTCAGGTTTAACTATTGGCCAGAAATTGAAGAGTTGAATTAGATATAATCAGGGGTGTGATGTACCTGCTCGTTGTGCATGCTACTCTTGCAAGCTGCGACTGTTCGTTTGCGCAAGCTCGATGCCATGCCCGTGCTGCCACCGCTGCCTCCCACGCAAGCTACACCCAGGGTTGGATCTTCATCTTCTTGTCCTTCCGTTCGCTTGAAGCCCGGCGACCGCCCTCCAACGAGGGCGCGAGGAAGTGTTGTGCCGGTCTATCCAGCGGCGGCAAGGTTAGGAGCGAACCAGACTGGAGGCTGGAGCGGATGAATTGGGATTTTTCCTGCTGTCGATCGATATGGGAGGCGCTCATTTGGGCCGCGAGCCTGCTTTAGGGCCTGCCTTGCACTTATGTTATTGGCCTATCCAAATTGAAACATTTTTCTTCATTTTTTACCTTGCCTGCTCGTGCGTTGGGACGAACAAAACTAGCCTGGGCCAACCTGGACGACTCAAACTAGGTGCACACTTTCGAGCCACCCGAGGCGGCCGCCCATACCAGCCCCTATGGTGGCGTCGCCCCTTTTTGCGTGTATGATAGGGATAGTGAAAAATATTCCAGTGGCGCTTTTGATTTACCCACAGAATCGTTGAATTACTTGTTTCTATGAACTGAGTTCGCCAATAATGTGAAGGATGCCAGTCTTTTCATCCTATTGTAGATTGCTTAGATCTCGATATGCCAAAAGTAATCACATGAAATATACAGTAAAAGCCAGTGTGATGTGCGTGGCTACAACTAGTCTGACTACACGTCCTCATATAACATATCAAGGATGCACCATCTTACCAGATTAACCATTCGACTTACCAATGCAGTGTGGGAAGAAAGAAGTATTGGGACTGTGTATCCAAGCAATTGATGCCATGGACTCCTTCATACAACCTTGTAAGCGAAAAAGAAGTTGCAGTGTGCCTGTACAAAGAACTAGCGTAAGTTCACTTACCTGCTTCTCGGAATTTTAGTTAGCCACTTATTGCAAAATTGTTCAATTATGTTGCTTGGCTTAATTTAGTTTGCTACTGATTACATAATGCCACAACCTGTTAATCCTATTATAGACTGCACCTATCTATGTGTTTGATACTTACTGTTAAGAATTACATGTTTGCCTGAAGTTAAATAGCTACTTGTTTGTTTAACTGCTTTGCAGCTGCAACAACGGGTTACAATGATGTTAATAACTACTTTTCAGCATCGAATTGAAACTCTTTAATTCCTTGTTTGTTTAACTGGTTTGCTGTTATAACTCCCAGCTGAGATGTTTTGCTAACTTCAACTTTTCTGAATCCAATCGGAACTTTAATGGCAAAACAGGTTAGCCCAAGATCAAAGAGCGAGGTCCCCATGGACGTTGTATCATCCCACAGCAGTGCGGCCCAATCGTGCATTATGAATTGCCAACTGCTGATGCTCTAGAGGCTAAACTAGTGGTAGAAAGAGATTCTGCTTCTGCACTTAGAGATGAAGTTGACATGTTGAGGAAGCAGACAGCACAATCAGCAGCAGTACTCAAGACAACCATTAAATATTTGATGGATTTCAAAACGAAGCAAGCTGAGACTGAC
Organism: Triticum aestivum; assembly: GCF_018294505.1. NCBI lineage: Eukaryota > Viridiplantae > Streptophyta > Magnoliopsida > Poales > Poaceae > Triticum > Triticum aestivum. The sequence continues at coordinate 254,687,300 of NC_057814.1, read as the reverse complement.
CACATTGTTAAGGTCCTAAAGGAAAAAAGGAAATTAAATTCCCACTTGGTAAATCATAGGTGAAATGTTCTTTCCATTGTTGAATAACTTTTGTGTTGTTTGTTCATGTAATCAATCAAACCATTTGTTTTAGAGATCATGTAATAATTGTTTTTTGTTTTTTGGTTTGTAATTTTATTTGAGCACAAGTCTGTATTAATTGATAAGACTCAGAGACATTTCATTTTAATTGTTGTGCCATACCTACAAATATGCCAATCGGGCTGAATGTGCATTCAGCAATAATAGTAGTATAGATGGACCATAAGTGGCACGCATCGGAAAGGGCCAAGATGCTGTAGTAGCTTGGCTAAAAAAAGGATGCTGTTTTAGCAAAGAAAAGTACAGCGGCCTGGCTTATGTATGTTAGTTGATATTATTGATCCATATACTCTATAAGTGTTTATATGTCTGTTAGTTCTGTACATTCTTGGTTGATTCACTCAGTATTTGAATCTTGATACACCGCTTGTGTACATATCTAAATGGGAGTACACATTATGCTGCGTGTGACATTTGAGTTGGACATGAAGTGTTCCAAATATTCGAATTCACCTTAAACTGGATTCTAGCTTCTGAATTTGAGTATTGGCATTTGTAAACCATATTCATATATGATAGTGGAATACATCTTTGTCATCCTTTTGAAGATATATAAAAACACATAGAATGATTTATAAAGACTCATATAGGAATAAAAAATGGATTCGAATTTAGTTGCCAGGGTAAACGTGGATGCTTATTGTCCCAAAATTCGAAAGAAGCGGAAAAATGTCCACTCCCATGTCGGCTGCCCAAAGCCAAGTGTTTGGGAGATGGAAATTACTGTCTACCCATTACATGGACAATCCATCGGCCCGATTTACACTGCTCTAAATAGGGGTAGGATAGTAACTTCAATAAGACGTGACACGGCCGCCTCTGAGCCCATTCCGACACGGTGGGCGCCAAACATGGGCGGCAAAACACATTTGATTCAAGCTCGTCTGAAAGACCTCCGTTTCTCCCTCCATTTCCCCATTCATACACGGTGGGTGGCAAAACAAACTCGACTCGGCCGAAATCGATGTAGGCAAATATTTTCAATAGGGGCAGGTTTGTAACTTCACTCAGACGTGACACAACCGCCCTACCTGTCAGCCCCATTCATACACCGTGGGCGCCAACCATGGGCGCCAACCACCCTCTCCTCGCCCGAAATCGCTCTCGGCAAATATTGCGAGATGCAAGATTACCGTCGTATCCCCAACCAACGAGACGTCCAAATTTTAAACGGGGGCTAAGTTCGTAACTTTCCCATATTTCAGACAGGCGCGTCCCAAAAACATGGTTCCACGTACCTCTCCCTGCATTTTCCCATTCATACACCATCCGCTCTAGAACACCATCCCCACACCAGCCTCCGTCCGCCACCCCATCCATCACCGCCGTCCTCCACCACATCCATCGCCACCGTCCTCCACCATGCCGGAGCGCCTACCAAGACCACGTCGTCCACTGCTAGAGATGGACGTTTCTCATCCACGGCGACGGACCAAGAGCCTTGCATCACGTCCTCTCGCTTCATCGGCGCCGTCGTCCTCTTTGTCGGGGCCGCTCACACGACCTTCTCTTCCACCGCAATGGGACTTATCCCCCGATGCACCCGTCTACCGTCGCAGATCTGCTTCAACGCCACCGACAGCCATCGCACCCCCGATGCCTACACGGCGCCGCAAGAGAGGTGGTACTTCATATCTCCTCAACTTTTTGATCTCAGCCAGAAAAGAGATTTTTACTTGGTTACTCTACTTTCTTTTCAGCTCTTAGAATTTAGTTCTTAGTTTGAAGCAAACAATGGCTGCTAAATATCATTTCTCCAGTTTCCCCCTTTTATGATTACTATTCGATCAGAATTGTGCTTCGTGTCATAATAGCACTGCTCGACCCATCAAGCTAAACAAGCTTAGTTGTTCAAATACGAATCTGATATTATTAAAACAGATTCGTTTAATTGGTCAGCTAAATGTTCCTAAATTAGTTTCAAAAATGCATGTTCGCCGCTGGGGTGTGTATATCTACAGGGTGCCCACGGTGGTCCGGCCCACCCTGGGATTTTGGGTCGTCCCAGGCCCCGATTCCCCTCTGTTCTGCCGCACGCTTCCGATCTCTACTCGCCCCCAGCCGCCTGCCTCGCCGGCGACTTGCCGTCCCCGGACGGCATGACTCTAGGAGGAGACGCCGGACTAACAGGAGGTCAGGAGCCACTCGCCCAACAGCGTCACCGCTGCCCGGGCGCGCCGTCGTGCCTACCTTCCCAGTCCGTTCAGGGCTCAGGCGTGCAGCACCCACTAAGCCAACCCGATTTATCCTGAGATAAGTCCTCAACACTCAGCAGCCACTCCTCATCAACTATTTTCTAATTGGTTCATTACTCATTAGGCAGGACAGTCATTAGGGTTTGTTGTGTGCTCAGTGCTACCTACACTTAATGGTTCAGATGTATTTCGGTAATCTTTAGTACTTGTAAAGTTCACAGGGTTTTCAAAATTCCAGACCTAGGAACAGACACTAGTCATTTTGGATTGTTGGTCGTAGTGACATTGACCCAGATTACTACTGCAAGCAAGGTTTGTTGAAATTTTACTTGTCTTTCTTACTCATTCGATATAATATCCAATTATTCACGTCGATTAGTTGCAAACAATAAGTGCTAGACAAACTTCTTGATTTGGATTTGGACGGTCTCTTACTGCAGTTACAATTCTGCATGCTTGTCCTAGTGAGCTCACAAGTAAATGATTGATTCACTACATCTATGCTTGCCTTGTCATACTTGTTGTCAATATTCTTTTAGGGTGGACCACCGTGTTTCTAAATACTGCAACCGTAGACATGAGTGAATAGTATTTCTCTATGTGATCTCTTCCATCATGTATGGGCAATGAACACTGCATTGTATAGAAAGAAAGTGTCATTTCCAACTTTTACATAGGCTTCGATCTTTTACATGGAATACAATCTGCCTACTTGCTTTGTGTCGCACTACCAACACTCCGCCCTTGAAGCTAAACATTATGCCACTCATAATTCCTTAGTTTATTTGTTCAAATATGAATTTCATATGATTCTAATGTTCCTACTTCAGTTTTGAAATGTGTGTCTGCCTGTTATAGAGACATAAGGGGTTTGTATTTCTGTGTGCGGTCTGGTCAGCATGGTTTGGGGTGAACTTTGCATATGCAGGGGTTTATACGGAGACACTCTTCGAGTTGAATCCGTAATGCATTCCATAGATAATCTGACTACTTTTTATGTTTTCATGAATCTCAGATTCTGAACAGCACCATAATGATTATGAGCTTGCGCGCATGAAAAGAATAAAGCAAAACAATGCCATGGCTGTCAAACTTGGCATTAAGGGACTGAAATCAAGTCTGGATGCAATGCAATGCAAACGCTCTCCACCTACAAATTCATGCTCAGAATATGATCCTAACAGTGATTCTGACCTAGAGGGAGACCTAAGTCAATGTAGCTCCCTAGTGGAGGAGTCAGAGGAAGATGCCCTATCTTATTCACCCATCAAGGTGCTTGCTCTAACTTTCCAAGGTTATATTTGTCGCACATATCTTGCAACTGATGATTTGCATTGCTTCTACTTTGTTGAACTACCATTAGCTTAGTTTACACATCGTGTATGTGAATACGCCCTGCCTATCCATTTTCAGTACATATTCCATCTGTCATCATACCATATTTATCCATTCAAATGTTGTTCTTGTGTATCAGACGTTCAAAAGGAAGAGGGCGATTGCTGATCGTGGAGGAGCACAAGCAAAGTATTTGGAAAAGCTAGTGGCACCTGATAAATCAAATAGTCCATTAGGTGTAGTTGCCCCCACTCCAGCAGACTCTAGCAGACTCTAGCCCTACTACACTGGTCATTTCTGATGCCCCAACTCAGCAGACCCCAACTGCAGCAAACATTATGATTATGCCAGTTGACATAGCACCAGCTCTACGACGCAAAACCCCCATTCCAGCAAAGAGTACACCAAATCCAGTTGCCAAATCCCTTTTCGAACCAGAGAGAGCCCCAATTGCAACAAATAGGACCCATGTTCCATTTCTTCCCAGTTTAGAAGACAAAGCTTATATTATTGTCAGGAACTTTGTGCGCATCTTTCCTTCTTGGAAAGATTATACCGCAGACACAGAACAATATCCAGTCTTCCTCCGCAACTTACGCGTAAGTAATGTATTAATGTTATTCATGGTCATTACTGCATATGTTTCTGCTGACAGAAGACACAATATTTCATTCTTTTAAATAGGCGAGGACCAAACTGGATTGTGAAGACGAGCAAGGGTTGGTTGCGCTTTTCAAGCACTCGTTGATGAAGTATCGTTCCTACCTGAGGCAAGCGCACTTCGATGGCAAGCCTCTAAACGAAATTTCGGTAAAGTCTCCGGTGCTACATTTATCCGACGGTGACTGGAATAATCTTGTTACACATTGGTCTCGGCTGCAGCGTAAGGTACTATCTATGATATCACATCACAATTCGAACTACATTTCTGCATTTGCCTTAACGTCTCACTTGTACGAGAACTATTAGCAGAAGAACATTCATTCTCAAGGGGCCACAGAATCTCACAACTATACTGCACACTGCATTGCTCTTGTGAGTACCTCTTGCCCTGTATGACCATACTTACTTTCATAGCTGTTTGATTATGTAGCATCACTGCACATGTTAGCCTCGTTATCGTTCATTTGGTGGACATTATAAGATCCGTATGGACTCTTACATAAATTTAGAATCAACCCAATGCTTTTGAAGAGGTTTAGCTCTGCAGTCCTCTTGTAAGGACTGAACGTCGTCTATCACTGTACTTACATTAACAGCTACTCCCTCCGTTCCATAATAGAAGAACGTTTTGTACAGTACACCAGTGTTCAAAACACTCTTGTATTATGGGAAGAGGGATTGGTTCATTGTGTAGCATTCTGCATCTTATCTCCCTCGCCCACCATTTACTAAAAAAGATCAGATCTATATTTAATCTTACCAAAAAGTAGAATACACAGACAATGCCAGTGCCGAAGTGTAGCCCATTGCTCTTGTCAGTACATTTTGTCCTGTAATGCTTGTACTTCCAGGGATTGGTAGTTGATTATGTAGCATCAATCTGCATCTTATCTTCATTATCCTCTATCCCTTCCAGTATTATCATATCTATAATTACTCTCTACAAAATGTAGAGTACAGGCAATGCTTATGAAGAAGATTCTGTGCTGAAATTCTTGAGTTATCCTTCCCTTGACATGGAGAAGGGCATTATAAAGCCGGTGTTAACTGTTAATGTAAGTCAGTCCCTCTAAAGCCTTTATCCTCAACTGCTGTTTAATTTTCTCATACTCCCTATCGTTTACTACTGTTTAGTTTGCTATTTCTACCAAAATGCATGTTCGCAAGAACCGTAAGTTCTAAGTTTTACTTGTAAAAAACCAAATTCCTTATTCATACCATGCACATTACTCAATACTCCCTATATGTATGCTTGTTTTTGTGGATCTATAATCTAGTGTGTGCTGAAGCAGCCCACATTTGCACCTTGTCATCTCCTGTTTTATCTTACTGATGTGGCTGATGATATGAACAACATGCCATGCACATTAACCAAAATAGATACAATGATTTTCTTTGCCCTTCATCTATGCTTGTTATGTTGGCATGGTAATCCAGTAGTGTGGTGAAGCTCCCCGCATTATGAACAATGCCAAATTATGCTATTGATATTTTGAACTTACTCTTTATTTTCTAATTTGAAATTGGAAGAAATTGACATCACAGTTATCATCTTTGTTTATACACGTGAAAAATCTGTCATCTCTCTGCTTTGTTTCAGGGTGATATGCCTGATGGCATGCACAAGTCTGCTGAAGGCTGTGAGACAAACCCAACATATATTGCAGCAAAGAAGGCAAGACATCTTGAAGATAGCGAGACAACCCCAAAGTCTTGTCTTGATGCATTGTTCAAGTTACTTGAGACTAGCAGTCAGACAAGCTCACAGAATTCGTTGTCTGAATCAGTTCGACTTCTTCAATCCCAAGTTCTAGCAAAAAGGCATTCTGCAACTCAACTTCGACTTGAAGTCCTATCTCTAAGAAAGATTGCGGAGAACACCAATGAGAACCTCATCGCTAAACAGCTACACCTGGAAGCTGTGACCGACATGCTAGGCCGGTCTCACAACCTTGCTCAGCAGCTTGCGTAGCAGTTCCCGTGCAAGGCTAACCTTTCTTGAACTGTCGTGGGCGTGGCCTCGGTTCAGTATTATTTTGTTACGCTGCAATGGTGCCCAGTTTTTGTAATCTGCTTCTTCGTTGCGCTTTATGATCACTGGTGGCGAACTTCGATGCCTAGTGGATGTAATATACCATAAATCCTTTATTGTATAGTGTAGGTTTATTTTTAGTTACTATGCCGTAATTTCTTTATTGTATAGAGTAGGTTTGTTCTTAATTCCTACTAGTTACTGCCATCATTCGCTATCTGAAAAAAAATCAGATGTAGTCGACCGGGCCAAAACATTCTCCTCTAACGGGCCTGGTGTTTAGCGGGCCACAATTGGGCCGGCCTGCATCTTTCTTGGGCCTGAATGATTGGGGCCTTCACACTTTGCACGAGGCCCACAACTTACACCGGCCTATATTTTAGTTGGGCCTTTTGTGGACCCAGCGCTTAGTTTGGCCCAGGTAGCGTTGGGCCATTAACAGGCTGAATATTGCACTGGCCTGTTACGGCCCAGATGAAACCATGGGCCTTTAGCAGGCCGAAATGCATATTGGGCCTCAATTTTCACTAGTCGTCGACGGGCCTTCAGCAGGCTGAAATGTAGACCGGGCCTTTTTGCGCCCAGTTATATCACGGGCAGTTACCAGGCCGAAACATATCTCGGGCCTTAGTTGGCCCACTGATATCATGGGCCTTTAAGAGGCCGAAAGCTTAGTACAGACATCAACGGGCCGAATTATGCGACAAGCCTTTAACAGGCCCAAAGTCACGTTGGGCTTAACTGTTGCCACCATTATCACGGGCCGTTAGTGGGCCCGATGTCTCGTCGGACCATATATGGCCCATGGGCAGCACGGGCCATTCCCAGGCCGAAAGTCACACCGGGCTGAAATGGGCTCATGTCTACATCAGGCCTCTAACAGGCCGAAAGTCACTGGGCTGTAATTGGGCCCAAATATTCGGCGAACAATTAATGGGCCAGATCTGGCTTCGGGCCGTAAATGGGCCCAAATATTCGGTGAACAATTAACGGGCCAGATCTGGCTTTGCACCATAAATGGGCCTTTATTAAGCAGGCCGTTATTGGGCTGGCCCACTAGTACCTGAGTAAGTACTACGAGCCTTTGACTGGGCCGGCCTTTTTAACCTATATGCTGTTGGGCCGTGCCACGTGTCGACGTATCATAGGCGCTTTGGGTCCAATGAGTGGATGACATATGTCCCAACGGTGAGCCGACACGTGTTTCCTCCAGCCAATGATGATTTTACACGTGGAAAATCCCCATTGGTCGGGGCTGTTAATGGGTTATCGGATCCAAAACCGGACCCGATAGCTTAACGGCGTTCCGTTACGGTGGATGCCACGTGTCGTCACCCTTGACGAAAGCACTTCTGTGACGCGCGATTTATCGTCATGGAAGTGGACACTTTTGTGATGATAATTTTGGTAATGTCATGGAACACTTCTACGACAGCACGGGTATGACTATCTTGATTCTGTCATAAATTTGTCATGGATGTACATGCATGACAGAAAACGTGACCTACTGTGACAAACACATATCATCACGGAAGTGTATTTTTTTGTAGTGATGGCACCGTTGAGAGTGGTGGGTAGCGGGCATAATTCGGAGCTGCTTAGTCTTAAACCCCATGAAGAAGTCCCATCGAAAGGAATAGCCATCCTCTACACATGCTCCTATGTAAAATGAGTAAATGAGACAAAAAGAGAAAGAGACAAAGTAAAAAAATCACCAGCCTTAGATCCAGCCCTATTGTATCAGTGAATGATACGTCGTGATTGACATGGCTATATTATTAGCCCTATAGTACGGAGGTAGAAGCGGATTTTTATTTATTCGCGGAGGTAGCAGTGGATGGATATTCAACGAGGAGTGAAATGATGGCTGCTTCCTCGGTCAAACATAGAGAAAGGTGGGCCTCGTGATTTGACGGCTTATTAGTCATTATTACTTCCTATACTCTTTGCCCATATATAACAACCGCGTGGTAGTACAGTAGTGGGCTATACTTTTAATAACCATGCTCGAAGAGAAGAGGTGCATGCACCCACGCACGTAGTGTACTAGTAGCACTCTTTGCGTCTTCCCCAACCACACACGTGACACGGTGGAGCTCATTTCTGTAAGATGATGCAGCCCACATGATAATTTGACGCGTCTAGTACTAGTTACTCACTTATAAATAATGGAGGGCCGGGAACCACGCATGAATGGTGCCACGTCATTTATAAATGAAGTTTTTTTTCTTCAGTGGCACGTACACAATGTAAATAGGTTCATATGGAGAGAAAAGGAAACCGCTCCACTATATACATAGCCAGGACGAGCCTACACAGTTGCTTGCTGGGGTTGCTCTCTTCACACTCTCTCGCACAAAACGACTGTGGCCACATCTCTAACATCCGGGCGGATCACGTCCGCCGGGGGAAGGGGTTGATGCTTAGTGTAGATGCGGTCGCCGTCGCCGACGGCGAAAACCCACTGTCGGCACGTCCCGATCAGGTGTCCCCGCCGTTCTCTCTCACAAAGCCAGTGAGGTTTCCTTCGTCCCTTGCTCACTGCCGCGACGTGGGCAATTGCCGCCTCCTGTCGCCCTCCTCTAGGTTGAGCTACGTCCCGACATCCCTCAGGTACAAGTTCCTTACAGCCGGCTTGCACCACTGCCCCAGGTGCCCACATCGCTCCATGTGGATATTTCTCTACTTCTTTGCCCCGCACATACCTCTACTGGCTTCTACGTACTGTATTTGTGATGAGTTTATGTCTCATCAACTAGTCCTAGTAATCTTATTCTAGTCACGCTTCTTCAATTTCTTTGCCACAGGGATGCTCATCTCGATTTTAGTGGAACTGCACAAAATGATCCGATGGTCAAAGGGTTGCAAACTTCATTTCTTGGGAAGCTTCAACGTTGCCAGCAAATTAAAGCCTGGTTAGGGTTTAGGGTTCAAGTGCTAAGGACTGCATGGATCGTTTTTTTTTCTTTAGTTGTCTCTGTTCCAAAATAAGTGTCAACTTTAGAAGTAGTACAACTTTGTACTAAAGTTTGCATAAAGTTGAGACACTTATTTCGGAACGGAGGGAGTACATATTGGCTATGACCTCTCAATCATTGAGATGCAATAGCATGCATGTTAGTCTCCTTTGTATTTGATGAAATGTTGCAACGGGGCAACCTTGGACGCAAGATACATGAAACAGAAGCTGGAAGCTTCATAGCATTGTACAAAATTATCTCACTGAGAAATTATAGTATGTACTGTGTACTACTACTATGTAAAGAGTTAGGTGTCGCACGGTGTCCAGAAAATATGGTGATAGTGTGAGGTGGGCCATGTGATCACTGAGCCTGCGTGTTTTCACTGCTTTCGCACTCCTCCGCTGTAAGAATGGAGAAAATTCTAATCTAGTACGTACCTCCTTTCGCCGAAGCTTGGGACAGCAGTCGTACCACCTCAGTAACAATGACCAATGAGCCGTCAAATCACATAGACCCAGTAGTAAGTTGGACGGACGAAGCAACCATCACTCTAGAATCCGCTTCTCCCTTCAATGCAGGTGTGTAGGATCGTAAGTATGTCTAGAGGGGGGTGATTAGACTACTTGACCAAATAAAAATCTAGCCTTTTCCTAATTTTAAGTCTTGGCAGATTTTAGCAACTTAGCACAAATCAAGTAATCAACCTACACATGCAATTCTAAGAGTATAGCAACGGAATGTAAAACAATTGCATATGAAGGTAAAGGAAGGAGTTTGGAGGGAGCAAACGCAATGTAGACACGGAGATTTTTTATCTGTGATTCCGATAGGTGGTGCTATCGTACATCCACGTTGATGGAGACTTCAACCCACGAAGGGTAACGGTTGCACGAGTCCATGGAGGGCTCCACCCACGAAGAAGCAACCTTTTATATCCCACCATGGCCATCTCCCAGACTTGCCTCACTAGGGTAGATCTTCACGAAGTAGGCGGTCTCCTTGCCCGTACAAACTCCTTGGTTCAACTCCACAATCTTGTCGGAGGCTCCCAAGTGACACCTAGCCAATCTAGGAGACACCACTCTCCAAAAGGTAATAGATGGTGTGTTGATGATGAACTCCTTGCTCTTGTGCTTCAAATGATAGTCTCTCCAACACTCAGCTCTCTCTCATAGGATTGGATTTGGTAGAAAGATGATTTGAGTGGAAAGCAACTTGGGGAAGGCTAGAGATCAAGATTTATGTGGTTGGAATGGAATATCTTGACCTCAACACAAGTGTAGGTGGTTCTCTCTCAAAAAATGTATGTTGGAAGTGTAGGCATGTTCTGATGGCTATCTCCACGAATGAAGAGTGGGTGGAGGGGTATATATAGCCTCCACACAAAATCTAACCGTTACACATAAATCACCAAACTCGGTAGGACCGAATTAGAAAACTCGGTCGGACCGATTTGGTTCATAATGTGACCGTTAGGCATTTCGGCGGGACCGACATGTCAACTCGGTGGGACCGATTTCATTAGGGTTAGGGCATAACGTAATCTCGGTTGGACCAATTACTCAAACTTGGTGGGACCGATTTTGATAATAAGCAAACAGAGAGTTGGTCAGGCAAACTCGGTGGGACCGATTCGCTCGTCTCGGTGGGACCGAAGCATTATGAAAAGGAAACAGAGAGTTTGCATTGCAGACTCGGTGGGACCGATCGCTCATCTCGGTTAGACCGAAACATTACGAAGGGAAACAGAGATTTTGCAATCCCATCTCGATGAGACCGAGATCCCTATCAGTGAGACCGAAGTGATTAGGGTTTGTGGCAGTGGCTATGTCAAGAGAACTCGGTGGCGCCGGATAGAAAGTTTTGGTGGGGCCGAGTTTGACTTTTGGTTTGGGACATATGTGGATATGAGAAAGTAGTTGAGGGTCTTTCGAGCATATCACTAATCATTTTGAGCAAGTAACTCATTAAGCAACACCTCACCCCCTTTTGATAGTATTGGCTTTTCCTATGGACTCAATGTGATCTTGGATCACTAAAAATGAAATGTAGAGTCTTGTGCTTTGAGCTTGAGCCAATCTTTTGTCCTTAGCATTTTGAGGGGTCCACTTTCTAATCCATGTCATGCCAATCATTGAGCTTTCCTGAAATATTTATCTTGAAATAGTATTAGCTCAATGAGCTATATGTTGTTAATCATTACCAAAACCACCCAGGGATAGTTGCACTTCAAATCTCCCCCTTTTTGGTAATTGATGACAACATATAGATCAAAGCTTCGACAAATGATCATAAGATTGAAAAACATCGTCGCTTTGAGAAGTATGTGATAAGTAAGAGCTCCCCCTAAATTTGTGCATTATTTGAAATTTGCTTTTGAATGCAAATGCACGATCAATTAGGATCATGGGTTACTCTTCCTTGTCACATACATCTTGGTGGAGCACTCAAAATTATAGAAATTAAAATTATGCACTCATCACCAAGCAAGTGAATGATCATATATAAGATATAAAAGATAGTATCATCCAAACAAGCATTAGAGTAGCAAATGATCAATCACATGATCATCCAAGTATCTCACAAAAGACATAATGTAGCAAGCAAACACACAATAAAGTTCAAACAAGTAGAGTGGAAAGAGAGACAAAACACCACTCTCTCTCTCTCGAAGACTATGATCTATACATATTTCTCCCCCTTTGGCAACAAGTACCAAAAAGTTCAAAAATGCATAGTGCTATACGTATCTCAAGCTTGGCCTTCATGAGGTGGTGTAGAGATGACTCCAAGGACGAAAGCTTCTGTCGATGTAGTTGGAGCTGGTGGAGTGGCTGCTGGAGCTTGTGGCACTGAGGCTGTGGCTGCTGGTGCAGATGTAGTAGCTCTAGTGTCTGGGATAGGCACTGCAGCAGACCTCTGGCTTCTGGGCACTCTAGCAAAAGTATCTATAGTTGACTTGCCCTTCTTCTCCTCCACTTCCTCCTGAAGTTGCTCAACCACTGATTGAATCTCAGTTACCTTGACATCGAGATCATAGAATTTCTGCTCAATGATCCTCTCCAAGCTCTCCTGGTTTTGAGTCAGGGTGGCCAAGCCCTTCTCAATCCTCAAAGTGGATTGGATCAGATATCCAAGCTGATCTTGCTTGCTCTTCCAGAACACTTGAGATGCCTCTTCAGTAGTTGGCATCTTTGCAGCTTTCTCTGCCCTTGCCTTCTCTCTCTTCTCATGTGCTTGCACAGATGTGGGGTCTTCCTCATTCATCACAACAGTATTGTCTTCAAAGTCAGGATGCAGAGAAAGGTGCTCCTTGTCCAACAAGTATGTACCTGTGCCCATCTTGGAGTTGATGAGCTCCTAAATGTGTGGAGCATACCCACAAGATCTCTTCTGGTCAGCAGCTGTCCTTTTGATTGTCTCTACAATCAAACTCATGACCTTGAACTTCTGAGGCACATCAAACACATGTAGCAAATTGATAGCATGTCCTCTTATCATCTTGTGATCTCCAGACTTGGGTAGCAATGTGTGCCTAAGGATCCAGTTGATGGTGGGCAGACCAGACAACAGGTAATGTACTGATCCAAGCTTACGACTCTCCAAAGCCTTATCTGGGATCTCCTTGTACATGTTTGCCATTGAGTTGTGGTCTTTCTTCTTGGTGGCATACACATCCAAGTCATCTTCATGTTCTTCAGGGGCATTTATCAGATTAGCCCACTCCTCAACTGTGGACTGGTACCTTGTACCCTCAGACATCCATACTATCCTCCCATCTGGATAGAAATGGGCAGTGGAGTAGAACTGCATAATCAGCTCATCATTCCATTTGGTGAGCTTCTGTCAAACAAACTTATCTACTCCACAAGCCTTGAAGCTGTCATAAACTACTGGATAGTGATCTTCATTTTCCTTGATGTACTCCCAATCCACCCATCTCATGTCACACACTATGGGCTTCTTGTCAAGCAGAATAGTCTCATAGTAATCTTGTTGTTCCTTAGTGTGGAACCTATAGTCAACTGTTGTTCTCCTCCTCACAGCACAAGGATCTGATTATCTCCACAATCTCGGTCCTGCATCCTTCCTGATCCTCATATCTTCTGCAACAGGATGTGCATCATTATGGTCAGGGATCTTTGGCTTCAGATTCCTCAAGACAAGTGAATCATCTTCTTCTTCTTCAGCATCAGGCACTGGGGCCTTGTTCTTATCCTCAGCTGGAATACTTTTGGTGTTCCTCTTGGGTTTTGGGGGCTTCTGAGTTTGAGCTTTGGGAGCTGTTTTGGGCTTTGATGGAGCAGCCCCTGCCTTTATAGCATCTCCCATAAGCTTCTGAGCTTTGGGTGCTAGTGCAGCATCCTCTTCCTCTTCCTCTTCTCCTTCAGAATCTCTCTTCATTAAGGGCTTGCCAAGAACTCTGGCAGTAGAGGTTCTTGCCCTCTTCTTCTTCTTGTCCTCACCATCTGCTTCTTCTTCAGATTCAATGGTGAACTTCATAGTTTCACCTGTGGCAACTTTCCTTGGCTTTAACATTGGCATCCTCCTTGCAGGTGCCTTCTTGTTCAGTCCTGGCTTATTTGCAGCAGTTGTGCCATACCCCTTCTTCAGCACCTTCTTTTTGGAGCTTACTTCCTCCTTAGTGGCCACATAGTCCTCATCCTCTGAATCTGAGGTTCTCTTCTTTCTAGACCTGGTGGCTGCCTTTGGCAAGTTGCTTGGAGTGCTCCTGCTGCCATCATCAGAAGAGCTAGAGGGATCTGAGCCCTCACTCATCTGCACATGTTCCTCTGACCTGTTCTAGCTGTCACTCTGGTCAGACATCTTGCAGGCAAATTGTCAGCAGACCCTGTGAATAGGTTATAGATGAGGTAGAGTAGATGAGCATCACAAAGTACAGAGGTTTTGCAAAATAAATTGAGTCAAAAATCTTAGTTTTAGTTCTCTACAGAAGTGATCTCGGAGCTACCGAATTGAAACACTTGGTGATATCGAAGCAACACTTGGAACCAAAACTAGTGAACCCAGTTCGGCCGAGTCACAGTTCGGTGGCACCGGGATTTCTAGGGTTTCACAGAATCTTGAACTCGGTTACACCGATTTGCACGTTTCGGTCAGACCGAAAAGCGCATGTGCAATGGCCTAAGCCGAATCGGTGAGACCGATATCTACATTTCGGTCGGTCTAAGATGAGTTCTGCGGAGAGCTAACCCTAAAATTTTCGAATCAATCTAGACCTAAGGAAGTTTTAGATGGATAGATTAATCTCATTCATGGCAAGAAACATGGCATTGTCCTTGTGCTAGGAATCGGAGTGAAAAAGACAGCACAAGGGGTCGAACACTTTACCCTAGAACGGCGAGTGTTCGCTACGACGGCGACGGCGGAGCAGATTTCGTGGACGGCGGCAGAATCCAACGGCGGGAGGTCGTTGGCAGCGACAAGATGATCCGGAGACCCGAGGAGGCAGAGCAGGACACGCGCGGGCTGAGAGAATTTGAAGAAATTTCCAGAGTCTCACCCATGGGTATTTATATCCCGACCCTGTCGGTGTGACCGAGTGGAACAACTTGGTGGCACCGAGATTGCAAAATCGCAAGCGGTTGCTGCAACTCAGTGTGACCAAAGTGTTCAAATCGGTTGCACTGAGATGAAAACCTAGATCAACTTAGTGAACTCGGTTTGACCGAAATGGATTTCTCGGTCAGACCGAAATGCACAAAGAGGTTTTGGAAGTTTAAGTCTATGACGAATCGGAGACTCCGAGTGCTCCTCACATAGAGTGGTTCGAATCTGACTTGATCAAACTTTGTGATGTAGCATGAATAGAGTTTGAGACGAGAAAAGCATAGATAGCTAGAGGGAGTTCTTAGGCATTCTTGTCCATCCATTTGGCAAAAGAAAAGCCAAACAAGCAAAACAACAAATGGATGTCCTCGAATGAGTAAAATATGCATCCAACATGCTCACATAATAAAATGACAAATGAAATATGTAGCAAAGCATGCACAACCAATTCTAGCATCTATCAAACAATTGGCGATGACTAGGTCATCTATATATGAGTATATTGACTTAGGAGTCAAATGAGAACATTTGATCATAGGTCATACTCATTGTTTAAGCACAAGTCGGGTTGCCACTTTTACACAAAGCATTGTTGTGTTCACATCATTGGACTTGCTTTAGCTCAATTGATTAGAGTAAAGCTCCCCCTAGGTGTGATATCCCCCCTAAGAGGGATGAACTAACCTTGGGTTTTGTCGATGATGACTTCATGTACGTGTTGAAGATGTGGATGCTCAATGTTGATGTAGGTCATTCAGAGCAATCCTTTGGAGTGACTTGCACTTTCAATACCTACACGGGTTAGTCCCACAAGGAACAAACAAGGATATCCATAGACATAGAGTGATGTTCACATGAGATGATGTCCATGAATGCATTAGGTTACCTTGTCCCTTGTCTTACCAACAAGAGGGTTTGTGACTCCTTGAACTAGTGCAAGATATGGAAGTTGTTTGCACTTGTCCTTGCCAAAATGATAAGAGTGAAGTATGTTGGCGGAGTCACCCTAAGAGGGGCTGGTCAGGAGCGGAGCCGGAGCTGTCTCGATCGGATGCCCAGAAATGAGAGGATGCACCGACTCTCACGGCTAAATCGTACACTACACACCATGCATCTCTCTATAGGAGTATGTTGGCGTTCTGGGAATGGGGGTACCCAAACTTGCCTGCCGGCCTGGTACGGCCCAGTGATAACCCACAAGTATAGGGGAACGCAACAATTTTCGAGGGTAGAGTATTCAACCCAAATTTATTGATTCGACACAGGGGGAGCCAAAGAATATTCTCAAGTATTAGCAGTTGAGTTGTCAATTCAACCACACCTGGATAACTTAGTATCTGTAGCAAAGTATTTAGTAGCAAAGTAGTATGGAAGTAACGTTAACGGTGATAAAAGTAACAGTAATAGTTTTGTAGTGATTGTAACAGTAGCAACGGAAAAGTAAATAAGCGAATAACAATATGTGAAAAGCTCGTAGGCATTGGATCGGTGATGGATAATTATGCCGGATGCGATTATTCATGTAACAGTTATAACATAAGGTGACACAGAACTAGCTCCAATTCATCAATGTAATGTAGGCATGTATTCCAAATATAGTCATACGTGCTTATGGAAAAGAACTTGCATGACATCTTTTGTCCTACCCTCCCGTGGCAGCGGGGTCCTATTGGAAACTAAGGGATATTAAGGCCTCCTTTTAATAGAGTACCAGACCAAAGCATTAACACATAGTGAATACATGAACTCCTCAAACTACGGTCATCACCGGGAGTGGTCCTGATTATTGTCACTTCGGGGTTGCCGGATCATAGCACATAGTAGGTGACTATTGACTTGCAAGATAGGATCAAGAACTCGCATATATTCATGAAAACATGATAGGTTCAGATCTGAAATCATGGCACTCGGGCCCTAGTGACAAGCATTAAGCATAGCAAAGTCATAGCAACATCAATCTAAGAACGTAGTGGATACTAGGAATCAAACCCTAACAAAACTAACTCGATTACATGATAAATCTCATCCAACCCATCACCGTCCAGCAAGCCTACAATGGAATCACTCACGCACGACGGTGAGCATCATGAAATTGGAGATGGAGGATGGTTGATGATGACGATGGCAATGGATTCCCCTCTCCGGAGCCCCGAACGAACTCCAGATCAGCCCTCTCGAGGGAGATTAGGGCTTGGCGGCGGCTCCGTATCGTAAAACGCGATGAATCCTTCTCTCTGATTTTTTTCTCCCCGAACGTGAATATATAGAGTTGGAGTTGAGGTCGGTGGAGCTCCAGGGGGCCCACGAGGCAGGGGGCGTGCCCAGAAGGGGGAGGCGCGCCTCCCACCCTCGTGGACAGGGTGTGGGCCCCCTGGCCTTGATTCTCTCGCCAGTATTTTTTATTATTTCTAAAAATAATCTCCGTGAAGTTTCAGGTCATTCCGAGAACTTTTGTTTCTGCAAAAAAATAACACCATGGCAATTCTGCTGAAAACAGCGTCAGTCCAGGTTAGTTCCATTCAAATCATGCAAGTTAGAGTCCAAAACAAGGGCAAACGTGTTTGGAAAAGTAGATACGACGGAGACGTATCAACTCCCCCAAGCTTAAACCTTTGCTTGTCCTCAAGCAACTCAGTTGATAAACTGAAAGTGATAAAGAAAAACTTTTACAAACTATGTTTACTCTTGTTGTTGTAAATATGTAAAGCCAGCATTCAAGTTTTCAGCAAAGATTATGACTAACCATATTCACAATAACACTTAAGTCTCATGTTTACTCATGTCAATGGCATAATCAACTAGCAAGCAATAATAATAAATCTCGGATGACAACACTTTCTCAAAACAATCATGATATGATATAACAAGATGGTATCTCGGTAGCCCTTTCTGAGACCGCAAAACATAAATGCAGAGCACCTTTAAAGATCAAGGACTGACTAAACATTGGAATTCATGGTAGAAGAGATCCGGTCATAGCCATACCCAATATAAATTAATAGTAATGGATGCAAATGACAGCGGTGCTCTCCAGCTGGTGATTTTTAATAAGAGGGTGATGACTCAACATAAAAGTAAATGGATAGGACCTTCACAGAGGGAAGCCGGGATTTGTAGAGGTGCCAGAGCTCGATTTTTGAATTAGAGATAAATAATATTTTGAGTGGTATACTTTCATTGTGAACATAACAACCGAGAGATCTCGATATCTTCCATGCTACACACATTATAGGCGGTTCCCAAACAGAATGGTAAAGTTTATACTCCCCCTCCACCAACAAGCATCAATCCATGGCTTGCTCGAAACAACGAGTGCCTCCAACTAACAAGAGTCCCGGGGGAGTTTTGTTTGCAATTATTTTGATTTGATTTGCATAAAGCATGGGACCGGGCATCCCGGTGACCAGCCATTTTCTCGTGAGTGAGGAGCGGAGTCCACTCCTCTTGAGAATAACCCACCTAGCATGGAAGATACAGACAGCCCTAGTTGATACATGAGCTATTCGAGCATACAAAGCAGAATTTCATTTGAAGGTTTAGAGTTTGGCACATACAAATTTACTTGGAATGGCAGGTAGATACCGCATATAGGAAGGTATAGTGGACTCATATGAAATAACTTTGGGGTTTAAGGAATTGGATGCACAAGCAGTATTCCCGCTTAGTACAAGTGAAAGCTAGAAAAAGACTGGGAAGCGACCAGCTAGAGAGCGACAACAGTCAGGAACATGCACTAAAATTAATAAACATTGAGTGCAAGCATGAGTAGGATATAATCCAGCATGAACATAAATATCGTGAAGGCTATGTTGATTTGTTTCAACTACATGTGTGAACATGTGCCAAGTCGAGTCACTCGAATCATACAAAGGAGGATACCACCCTACTATACCACATCATAACCATTTTAATAGCATGTTGGCACGCAAGATAAACCATTATAACTCCTAGCCAATTAAGCATGGCATAAGCAACTATAATCTCTAATTGTCATCGCAAACATGTTTATTCATAATAGGCTGAATTAGGAACGATGAACTAATCATATTTACAAAAACAAGAGAGGTCGAGTTCATACCAGCTTCTCTCATCTCAATCAATTCGGCATATATCGTCATTATTGCCTTTCACTTGCATGACCGAACGATGTGGAAAATAATAATAGTGCACGTGCATTGGACTAAGCTGGAATCTGCGAGCATTCAATTCAAGGGAGAAGACAAGGGAGTATGGGCTCTTGGTTAAATCAACAGTAATGCATATAAGAGCCACTTCAACATTTTCATTATGGTCGTCTCCTCTCGACCCCCAAAGAAAAGAAAAGAAATAAAGTTATTTACACAGGAAAGCTCCCAACAAGCAAAAGAAGAACAGGAAATCTTTTTGGGTTTTCTTTTAATTATTACTACTACAGCATGAAAAGTAAACTAGCTAAAGGCTACAACTAATTTTTTTCTTAAGGTTTTTCAAACACAAAAGAAGAAAGCCAAAAAAGGAAAATAAACTAGCATGGATATTACAATGAAAAAGTATGAGCACTGACAACTAGCAATGAGTGTGTGAACATGAATGTAATGTAGGAGAGAAATATGTACTCCCCCAAGCTTAGGCTTTTGGCCTAAGTTGGTTTACTACCACAGATCAAAGTTGTAGTTGGGGTCGTACTGAGAAGGAGCCTCGGATTGCCACTGGTTGGTAATCTCCTCTGGATACCACTGGTAAACAGACTGTCGTGAAAGATCAAATTGTGGTTCCGGCTCTGGCTCTGTAGCTGGTGTGGGGTTTCGGTAGGCGTGAATGGCCTCCAGCGGAACAAGGTACTTGCCTGCAGATAAGTCAAACAAAGAAGGAGCAGGCAAAGTAATAGTCTCAGGGTGATTTTTATCAAATATCAGTCTATAGTTAAGCTCCTTTTTCTTGTTCTTAACAATGAAATCATGTGCAACCATACTCTTGTAGTCTAGAAAAACAGGAGGCAACAACTTTTGTTCTTTCTCATAATGCCTAATAGGTATGTTAAAGTATGTAGCGAGGCACGAGGCGAAGATGCCTCCCAAGATGGGGCCCTTATTACGGTTAAGATTTAACCGCTTTGCAACAATAGTGCCCATACTAAATGTGTCATCATGGAACAAGGCATGGCACAAAATAACAATATCAGGGGCACTGAGGTTGCTACAGTTTCTGCGACCAATTAAGCATCTACTAGCAAATATTTCAAAGTAACGTAGAACAGGAAAGTGTATGCTATTGTTTCCCCTACAGCAATTGTATCAATAAACCTCTCCACATCGTTACGATGTGGTTCCTCTACGCTGCCCGAAAAAGGCAACTTGCAAACCTCACAAAATTCAGAGAGGGGAATCTCCTTATACTCATCATATAAATAGAAATCCAACGAAGGTGGTGACCTCCTAGCATGGAAATGAAAATTTTGCACAAAGATATTAGTGAGTAAGAGATACTGTTCACGTTGGTCGCGGAGGAAGTCAGTGAGGCCTGCATTCTCGGCCAACTCATCAAAATCATCATAAATCCCGGCTGCTCTCAAGAAATCATCACAAGGCCATTCACACGGCCGAACCTCCGCGGTGTGAGGGAGATTATATTTGGGCCTCTCTTCTTCTTCACTTTGCTTATCCTTCGAGCTTCGGCTCGAAGAGCCCCTCAAAAATCTCTTCTTCATTTTCTGAAAATTTCTGAAATTTTTAGTAACTTCAAATAAAAGTGAACCAAACTCAACAAAATTGATAGCAACTACTCCCACAAGTGACTAGAGAATATATCATGCATTGGAACTACTTGGGACCATATAAATTTGACATGCAAGCTCAAGAACAGGGTCACCTAAGCAGCAAAAATTTGCAATAAATAAAGCACTAGAACAAAAACTAATTGGACCATTGGAGGAGTCACATACCGAAGAACAATCCCCCTAAGCAGTTTTGTGAGTGGACCTTTGATCAAGGAGATCGAAAATCGCAGCAAAATGAGCTAGAACTCGTGCTTGAGCTGGTTGGTGATTTTTTTTGGGAGGAACAAGGAGTGTGTGGTGGCTAGAATAAGTGGAGGGGAGCCACCATGGGCCCACGAGGCAGGGGGCGTGCCCTGGGCCCTCGTGGCCAGGTGCTTGCTCCCCTGTTGTGTTCTCAGTGCCAGATATTCTCAAATATTCCAGAAAAAATCATATTTCAATTTCGGGACATTTGGAGAACTTTTATTTTCGGGGTATTTTTTTATTGCACGGATAAATCAGAAAACTAACAGAAAATACTAATTTTACTTTATTAAATCTAAATAACAGAAAGTAAAAGGGGGTACAGAAGGTTGTGCCTTCTAACTTCATCCATCTCATGATCATCAAAAGGAATCCACTAACAAGGTTGATCAAGTCTTGTTAACAAACTCATTCTGAATCGCATGAAACCGGAGAATTTTTTAATAGCATTAGGTTACCTCAACGGGGTTATGCACGTCCCCAATAATAAGAATATCATATTTCTTCTTGACAGTAGGTAGAGGAAATTCAAAACCTCCAAAAATAATCGATGGAATTTTTTCAATAGTGTTGATACTATGGACTTGAGGTTGTTTCCTCGGAAAGTGTACCGTATGCTCATTACCATTGACATGAAAAGTGACATTGCCTTTGTTGCAATCAATAACAGCCCCTGCAGTATTCAAAAAGGGTCTTCCAAGAATAATGGACATACTATCATCCTCGGGAATATCAAGAATAACAAAGTCCGTTAAAATAGCAACGTTTGCAACCACAACAGGCACATACTCACAAATACCGACAGGTATAGCAATTGATTTATCAGCCATTTGCAAAGATATTTCAGTAGGTGTCAACTTATTCAAATCTAGTCTACGATATAAAGAGAGAGGCATAACACTAACACCAGCTCCAAGATCGCATAAAGCAGTTTTAACATAGTTTCTTTTAATGGAGCATGGTATAGTTGGTACTCCTGGATCTCCTAGTTTCTTTGGTATTCCACCCTTAAAAGTATAATTAGCAAGCATGGTGGAAATTTCAGCTTCCGGTATCTTTCTTTTATTGGTAACAATTTCTTTCATGTACTTAGCATAAGGATTCATTTTGAGCATATCAGTCAAACGCATATGCAAAAAGATAGGTCTAATCATTTCAGCAAAGCGCTCAAAATCCTCATCATCCTTTTTCTTGGATGGTTTAGGAGGAAAAGGCATGGGTTTCTGAACCCATGGCTCTCTTTCTTTACCGTGCTTCCTAGCAATAAAGTCACTCTTATCATAACGTTGATTCTTTGATTGTGGGTTATCAAGATCAACAGCAGGTTCAATTTCTACATCATTGTTATTGCTAGGTTGAGCATCAACATGAACATCATCATTAACATTATCACTAGGTTCATGTTCATTACCAGATTGTGTTTCAGCATTACAAATAGAGATATCATTGGGATTCTCAGGTGTGTCAACAAATAGGTTCACTAGAAGCATGCAAAGTCCTATCATTTTTTTCTTCCTCTTAGAAGGACTAGGTGCATCTACATTAGTTCTCTGAGAATCTTGCTCAATTCTCTTAGGGTGGTCCTCAGGATACAAAGGTTCCTGAGTCATTTTACCCCCTCTAGTTGCAACTCTAACAGCAAAGTCATTATTCTTACTATTCAATTCATTGAGCAAATCATTCTGAGCTTTAAGTACTTGTTCAACTTGAGTGGTAACCATAGAAGCATGTTCACTAATGAGTTTAAGTTCACCTTTAACTCTAGACATATAATCACTCAAGTGCTCAATCATATAAGCATTGAGTTTCAGTTGTCTACCAAAATAAGCATTAAAATCTTCTTGCTTAACCATAAAATTATCAAACTCATCTAAGCATTGGCTAGCAATCTTGGTAGGAGGGATTTCAGCTTTATCATATCTATAGAGAGAATTTACCTTTACTACCTGTGTCGGGTTATCAAGACCATGTGTTTCCTCAATAGGAGGTAAATTAAGACCGTGTATTTCTTCAACAGGAGGTAAATTCTTAACATCTTCAGCTTTAATACCCTTTTCTTTTATAGATTTCTTTGCCTCTTGCATATCTTCAGGACTGAGAAATAGAACATCCCTTTTCTTCGGAGTTGGCTTAGGAGTTGGTTCAGGAAGTGTCCAATTATTTTTCATTTGTCAACATATTATTCAATACAATTTCAGCTTGATCGACAGTTCTTTCCCTGAAAACGCAACCAGCACAACTATCCAGGTGGTCTCTGGAAGCATGAGTTAGTCCATTGTAAAAGATATCAAGTATTTCATTTTTCTTGAGAGGATGATCAGGAAAAGCATTAAGTAATTGGAGAAGCCTCCCCCAAGCTTATGGCAGACTCTCTTCTTCCATTTGCACAAAATTATATATATCCCTTAAAGCAGCTTGTTTCTTATGAGCAGGCAAATATTTAGCAGAGAAGTAATAAATCATATCCTGGGGACTACGCACACAACCAGGATCAAGAGAATTAAACCATATCTTAGTATCACCCTTTAATGAGAACGGAAATAATTTAAGGATATAATAGTAGCGGGTTTTATCATCATTAGTGAACAGGGTGGCTATATCATTTAATTTAGTAAGATGTGCCACAACAGTTTCAGATTCATAGCCATAGAAAGGATCAGATTCAACCAACGTAATTATCTTAGTATGGACAGAGAAATCATAATCCTTATCAGTAACAAAAATAGGTGAAGTAGCATAAGCAGGGTCATATTTCATTCTAGCATTCAGAGATTTTTCTTTCAGCTTAGCTAATAATTTCTTAAGATCACTTCTATCATTGCAAGCAAGAAAGTCTCTAGCAGTTTCTTCATACATAACATAACCCTCAGGCACAACAGGCAATTCATATCTAGGGGGATAATCTTCATCATCACTTTCATCAATATTATCGGTTTCAAAAATTTCATTCTCTCTAACCCTAGCAAGTTGTTCATCAAGAAATTCACCTAGTGGCACAGTAGTATCAAGCATAGAAGTAGTTTCATCATAAGTATCATGCATAGCAGAAGTGGCATCATCAATAACATGCGACATATCAGAATTAATAGTAGAAGCAGGTCTAGGTGTCGCAAGCTTACTCAAAACAAAGGGTGAATCAAGTGCAGAGCTAGATGGCAGTTCCTTACCTCCCCTCGTAGTTGAGGGATAAATTTTGGTTTTCTCATCTTTCAAGTTCCTCATAGTGACCAGCAGATATAAATCCCAAGTGACTCAAAGAATAGAGCTATGTTCCCCGGCAACGGCGCCAGAAAATAGTCTTGATAACCCACAAGTATAGGGGATCGCAACAGTTTTCGAGGGTAGAGTATTCAACCCAAATTTATTGATTCGACACAAGGGGAGCCAAAGAATATTCTCAAGTATTAGTAGTTGAGTTGTCAATTCAACCACACCTGGATAACTTAGTATCTGCAGCAAAGTATTTAGTAGCAAAGTAGTATGGAAGTAACGGTGACGTGATAAAAGTAACAGTAATAGTTTTGTAGTGATTGTAACAGTAGCAACGGAAAAGTAAATAAGCGAAGAACAATATGTGAAAAGCTCGTAGGCATTGGATCGGTGACGGATAATTATGCCGGATGCGATTATTCATGTAACAGTTATAACATAGGGTGACACAGAACTTGCATGTATTCTGAATATAGGCATGTATTCTGAATATAGGCATGTATTCCGAATATAGTCATACATGCTTATGGAAAAGAACTTGCATGACATCTTTTGTCCTAGCCTCCCGTGGCAGCGGTGTCCTATTGGAAAGTAAGGGATATTAAGGCCTCCTTTTAATAGAGTACCGGACCAAAGCATTAACACATAGTGAATACATGAACTCCTCAAACTACGGTCATCACCTGGAGTGGTCCCGATTATTGTCAGTTCGGGGTTGCCGGATCATAACACATAGTAGGTGACTGTTGACTTGCAAGATAGGATCAAGAACTCACATATATTCATGAAAACATGATAGGTTCAGATCTGAAATCATGGCACTCGGGCCCTAGTGACAGGCATTAAGCATGGCAAAGTCATAGCAACATCAATCTCAGAACATAGTGGATACTAGGGATCAAACCCTAACAAAACTAACTCGATTACATGATAAATCTCATCCAAGCCATCACTGTCCAGCAAGCCTACGATGGAATTACTCACGCACGGCGGTGAGCATCTTGAAATTGGTGATGGAGGATGGTTGATGATGACGATGGCGATGGATTCCCCTCTCCGGAGCCCCGAACGGACTCCAGATCAGCCCTCCCGAGAGAGATTAGGGCTTGGCGGCGGCTCCGTATCGTAAAATGCGATGAATCCTTCTCTCCGATTTTTTTCTCCCCGAACGTGAATATATAGAGCTGGAGTTGAGGTCAGTGGAGCTCCAGGGGGCCCACGAGGCAGGGGGCGCGGCCAGGGGGTAGGCGTGCCTCCCACCCTCGTGGACAGGGTGTGGGCCCCCTGGCCTTGATTCTTTCGCCAGTATTTTTATTATTTCCAAAAATAATCTCCGTGAAGTTTCAAGTCATTCCGAGAACTTTTGTTTCTGCACAAAAATAACACCATGGCAATTCTGCTGAAAACAGTGTCAGTCCAGGTTAGTTCCATTCAAATCATGCAAGTTAGAGTCCAAAACAAGGGCAAAAGTGCTTGGAAAAGTAGATACGACGAAGACGTATCACCCAGCGTCGACATCAACAACTCAAGACCCTCGCGAGGGGCCAAGCCTCGCGAGGTGGACGACACCAAGACCTCTGCGAGGGGCGGCCTCCTCGGGCTGGCTCCCGAGGAGCGGAGATCTCAATGAAGGCTCGCCTTGTGAGGTCCAGATGACGTGAGCCATGATGACCAAGGCCAGGCGAGCGCCATCGAGTGCAGTGTACCAGTTTCCTCTTTGGTGCTAAGGAGGCAAGCGCAGGCGCGGAGTCCCGAGGAATCAGACAAAGGTTTCCATTCCGGTTCAACAAGACCAAGACCGCCAGGACAGCAGGATGGAGATCACCGCCGAGCCCACCACGGCATCATGACCAGAGGCTTTTGCAGGCGAAGACTACTTTTGTTAGGATAGCATGTACTAGCTGTCCCCCTTCGAATTTGGACGTTGTGGGATCCCTTCCCGCCTACATTTGGATCCCTTCCTTGCCGCTACTGTCGGCGTTCTGGGAACGGGGGTACCCAGACTTGCCTGCCTGCGGCCCATGGCGTGGCTCCATCGCGGCCTGGTATGGCCCAGCTTCACACTACAAAAAAAAGACACATCCGTGACATTTTGGGCCGAACGAAATTTTTGTTGTCATACTTATGACACTTCTATGACGATAATTGTGACAAAACCCGGTATCATCATAGATGTGGTGGGTTCCTACTTCTATGACAAAAAATCATGACAGAAAATGGGCTTTTCGTCCTGGGCGGGCCGGAGACGCAGCTGCATGACATTCTTTGGGCCATCCATGACGGAAAAAACTATGGTAGAAGCGAGGGCGAGGAAAATATCGGGGGAGTTCCCGGTTACGGTGGGTGGTCGGGGGCCGAGCGATGCACGTTTCTCTCGTACGTACGCGTGTGTGTGAGGCGTTGGGCTCTAAGTGAACCTGAGCGAGGCGTTGGGCTCTGACTGAACCCGAGCGATTGCACTAGCTACATTACTGAACCCGAGCAATCGATCCCTTGTTGTTAACTGAACCCGAGTGATTCCTTCGCTACTGCTGCTAACTGAAGCCGATCGAACACTGCTGCCTCCTTGCCTTGATGAACAATGAGAGTTGTTGAGGGGGTTTGGATGAACAGTTCCCAATGGGGGGTTGGATGAACAGGGCCCCGTTGTAGTAGAGGCTGTTGTCGCTGGATGAACAGTACCCCGATCGATCGAGCCGGTGGATGCCGTAGCGCTCCAACACAAGTCCGTTTCCTCCGTTTTGCGGTACGCCACACCCGTCCCGATCAACGGGACCCCGTTTCGACCGTAGGAGGTCCGTTTCCTCCGTTTTGCGATACGCCAGACCCCTCCCGATGAACAGGATCCCGTTTCGACTGTGGCCGGTCGAACACAAGGCCGTTTCGTCCGTTCTGTGGTACACCTGGCATCGTTTCCATCGGTTGTTCCGTCCAAGCCGGTTGGCTCCCGATGAACAACACGCGTTCCGTTGCCTCCCGATGAACACGGCGCATTCCGTTGCCTCCCCATGAACACAACGACGATGCAATTTCTCGTTCCGACCCAACCATGTACGCGAGCCCTGGCCGTACGTATGCGCGAGTAGGCGTTCGAGACCCCGCCCGTATGTACGTATGTGGCCGTATTTACTTTCTTGCACCCTGGCCTCTGTACGTACATGTACATGCTATGTGTGCGCCTCTACTACGACACGTGTCGTTCCTTACACGGCCACGGTTCATCGCTGCAGCCTGCAGATAGACCGATCGACTAGTATGTACATACACGTTCGCGACCAGAATGACAACGCTACGTACGCTTTGACCAGGTGGGTCCCAACTGTCAGGCACTTCCTTCCGTGCGAAGATGTAACTGGTGGGTCCCAGTAGTCAGGGGGGCGAATCATTTTTTTTGCCCGTAATATGGACGCACTTCCTTGCGTGCGAAGATGTAGCTGATGGGTCCCAGCAGTTAGGGGGAAACGTTTTTTTTATGAAATACGGTGGCCCGTCCGATGGGTCCCTGCTGTCAGGTGGAGGAATAATTATTTTGCGCGTAATACAGAGGCACTTCCTTGCTGCGGCCGTGGACCCAGCTGTCAGCCTTTCCACGTATAGTACTCTTCCCATGGAAGTCATTCGTTGACCACATTGACCACGCCGCGCCGAGAGCACCAAGGCGGTGGACGACAGCGAGGCCTAGGAAGGGCACGACGCGGAGCCGGGGAAGATGCGGCAGTGGATGCCCATGCGGAGAGGAGTACGTGGGTTGACTGCTTCGGCTGCGGTGTGAGGCTGCCGTCGCCGGAGAATAACAGGAGGTGTGGGTGAGTATAGAGGGATGGCATGGCCAGCGGTGGCAGCACAGCCGGACACGGGAGGCAGGAGCAGGCGGCACGCCCGACGCTTGTTTGTACGGCTGGAGCAAGAAGACCAGAGGTTGAAGAAGCAGTACGGCCGTTGGATGGACATCGTACGGTCACTGGAGCTAGAATCGTTCATATTGACTAAGTTGACAAAGCAATCCGTCCCCGTCAACTTAGTAGGCCCAAAAGTTAGCCTCCCACTATGGTGGGTCCCAGCTAGCAGGGGGTATTCATTTTTTTGTGCGTAATAAGGAGGCACTTCCTTGCGTGCGAAGATATAAAGCTGGTGGGTCCGACCTGTCAGCGGGGGGGGAATGTTTTTTTCATGAAATACAGAGGCCGTTCCGGTGGGTCCCAGCTGTCAGGTGGAGGAATCATTATTTTGCGTGTAATAAGGAGGCATTTCCTTGCATGCGGCCGTGGACCCAGCTGTCAGCCTCTCCATGCATAGTCTACTTCCGATGGATGTCGTTCGTTGACCACGTTGACTACTCCGCACCGAGCGCATCCAAGGTGGTGGACGACGGCGAGGCCCCGGACAGCAACGAGCCGGAGATGGGAAGACGCAGGAGTAGAGTAGCAGAGAGAGGTGTACGAGGGTTAACTGGTTCTGGTGCGGTGTGGTTCGGCAGTCGGTGGAGAAGAACAGGAGGTGTGGAGGGGTGGAGGGATGGCCTGGGCAACGGTGGGGTAGCGCTTCACAGCGAAGCGTGCTAAGCAGAGCTGCTAGCAGCAGGAGGCGGGAGCAGGTGGTCCCGGCGGCGCTGGAGGAAGAAGATAAGAGATTGAAGATGGATGCCAGTCGTTGGATGTAAATCCAACGACTAACGATGTCAGAATCATTTGTTGACTAAGTTGACAACGACTTGCGTTGGCTTCGACCTATTGGCCCACATTTCAGCCACCAAAAATGTGGCACGTATTCAACCCATTTTTTCAGAATTTACAGTCAATTTGATCTCTTTTTTTAGAATTACAGTCCATTTGCTGGGCTGGGTGAACAAATAATGTAGCATCCATGCGGCCCATTTATTTTTTTCCTAAAAAATTACAGGCCATTTGCACTTTCTCGAAATACATGATTTTGCTGGGCTGATTCTACTTATAATGTTGGGTTGGGCGCAGCAATGTTATCAAAAAATAAACAGGGGCTGAGCATTTTGTTATAATTATATTTAAATAATAAGTGATTTATTATTACATTGGTCCTTAAATCTTACCAAGCTTTTGTACACAATCACCAGGATTTTCGTTGCGAAAAAAATCCAGGATTTTATTGTTAAGAAATTATTTTTATAAGTTAATAAGATGTGTGATATTGTTTTCTTACATATGTAAGTGTGTTAAATATATGATGACAATAACAATAATATGTAATAACATATAAAATAATTTAAATATATATAATATAGTTAGAAGGGAAACATAAGTTGGACCAGGCGTTCCTATTCTTATATAGAAAAATAGAACAGACCTCTGCGTTTTCTTCAAAAAATACATAAATTGGGCTGCCGATGTTTCAGGAAAATAAAACTTCGGATGGGAGGTCCATAGGCCGGTCGATACATGATGGCCCTCAAAAAAATACAAACCTGCATGTCGTGCATTGCGCATGTTAAAAAAGAAAGCCTAGACGAGGCAACCCAAAACCCAGCTGATACTTGCTGCCCCAGTGATAATAAATGATACTACCCGCTAGCTCCCGAGCTTCGTTGTGAATTTATCTCCTACGTTGAAGCACCTAAAAAATGTAACTATGTTGACAAACCCGTGGGCCCCAACGTCAGTATAGCATTAGGAGGAAGTATTTTTCCAATGAGGCACTTGCTCGCGTACGGCCATAGGCCTGGTGGGTCCTGATTGTCCGCCTCTCCACTTACAATCCTCTCCAGATTCCTCTCGTTTGTTCAGCATGTTCACAACGGCAGACGGCGGTGCCGCGGCGAGCGCACAAAGGCACTGGAGGAGATCGGACCACCTGAGGCAGCGCCTTATTTGTAACGGAAGTACTAAACTAGCCCAGTGGCCAAGTGACACTACCCGACAGCTGTTCCGCCCGGGTTTGACTCCACTTGATGCAGGAAAAATATCTCCAATTTTTTTGCCTCTGCCATTATTGACATGTGGGTCCCATTGTCATCTACGCACACCACGTCCAACACTTGCCAAAACTTCGTCCCTCGTTTTCTCTGTTTTTCCCACACTCGACATTGTGTGGGCATTTTGAAAATAGCATATCTTTTTGACTGTGCATCATATGAAGATGTGCTATGCTTGAATGTTGATCAGCATGATGTTAACTGGCTGGTAGTTCAATTTTCGACCATGAATAAAACTTCCAACATGATGTTAACCCTGTTTCAAAAGGCTGTGTTAATATAAATGCTCTGCCTCTGAAAGTTGCAGTTTCTTATCTGAAACTGAACTTGCAGTTTCTTATCTGAAACTGAAACTTGCAGTTTCTTCTCTGAGAATCACATTGTCTGCACTTTTATACTCCGATGAAACTACATTTTTAAGTGCTAAAAATAGATCTCTAGAATTCATAAAATACTTCATATGCTCAATACTGCAAATCTGAAATTCAAAAGACATTCATATCTGAAAGTACTCTCAAAATACACAACACAAAACTCAATTCACAACCTGCAAATACTGACAACCCTAAGCTCCTCTTGACAATTCACAACCTGCCTGACTATTGGGCTAGGGGGCAGTCCCCTCCTATTCCTCGGCGGCAGACAGCGGCCCCGTGAGACGATGTGAACGGCTAGGGAGAGGATGGCGGGAAAGCGTCGTCGGGCCAACTGCTTTTCTCCTCTTGCAGCTGGGTTCGGTCGACAAAGACTCCACCGGCTCGCTCTGGCCCGACACCCTCACAAACGGCACCCTGTAGATGCTCGATCCTTCAATCTCTGGTGGATGCTCCATCTGAGATCGATACTCCCACCACCGCTCCCTCACGATCGGATTCGGTTAATCTGTTTGCTCCATGGCCCAGAGGAGCAGCTCTATGTACTCCCGCGCGACTCCCTTCGAGAGTATCGCCGCCATTTCGCTCTGTTGCAGATATTTGGCCATGGATGTCGCCGTCGCCACTAGTTAGTCCTTGTTGTCAAACCAAGTCTGTATCTCCAACATCCTAGCTAGCTTCACAGGGTCGCCGTCAGCGATCCTCACATATCAGTTGTACTCCTCCATTGATCTACTTCTCCACAGCACCTTCACTCGTCGGCGGTGGTTTTTGAATGGAAGAGGAGAGGAGCAGCGCTGGTTTTGGATTAGAACGGGAGAGGAGCGACGCTGGTTTTGGATTGGAACAGGAGAGGAGGGGCTATGGTTTTGAAATGGAAGAGGAGAGGAGCGGTGCTGGATTTAGATTGGAACAGGAGAGGAGCGGTGGTGGTTTAAGAGGAGAGGAGCGGCGCTGGTCTTGGAAGTATTTTTTTGTTTTGTGTATTTTGGGTCAAAGTTTGACCATGTACTGTATTTGATAAGCAAAATGTGAATGCATCTCACCAAAAATTGTATCGTTTGGTTCGTACCTGAATGTACTTCCAAATTATATTATTTTTGCAACGTATAACATATATTTTATTTGTGAAAATCATGATCAATTATGACCCAGAGTAAAAGGGAGACTAGTTAATGTGGGGTCGCTTTCTTAATTGAAGGGTAAATTGATTTTGATTTTGATCCAGTCACCGCGCGTCGGCCCTCTCGTCCAATCCTAAATCAATGTCGCACGCTCCTCTCCCTCTTCTCCGTTGCAAAACCACCTCCTCTCCTCTCCATCATCTCCATTCCAAAACCGCCGTCTCGCCTCTCCCTCTTCTCCATTGCAAAACCACCTCCTCTCTCCTCGGACGAGGATCCCCTGACGTAGCCCATCCTGCCATTGAGACACTGACACATGGGTCCCACCAAGCACGGGGCCCACCTGTCAGCGACTGAAAGGCAGGGAAACCTCTCCTCTCCATCATCTCCATTCCGAAACCACTGTCTCGCCTCTCCCTCTTCTCCATTGCAAAACCACCCCCTCTCCTCTCCACCATCTCCATTCCAAAACCACCGTCTCGCCTCTCCCTCTTCTCTATTGCAAGACCACCATCTCTCCTCCCATCTTCCAAAGCTAGCATTGGACCACTCAGAAGGACATCTATGGAGAGGATGCAGCAGCGAATCAGGCAGATCGCCGGCGGCGACCAGGCAAAGTTAGCCAGGTTGAAGGATATCCTTACTTGGTTTGAAAATGAGTGGGAGATTTCAAGGACGGTGAAGGCCATGTGGCAATGTATGCGAAAGAGCGAGACGGCGGTGATGAGGGCGGCGATGTACTCCTCGGCGGCAGTCACGCCGCAGTCCTTCGAGTTCATCGAGTTCATCGAGTTCATGAAGTAGACAGATTCGCCCGAGGCGAAAGTCAGGCGGAGGTGGTGGGCATACAGGTCGAAGGTCGAGCACCCAGAGGATAACAAATCGATCGAGTATGGTGTGCCGTTCGTGAGGGTGCAGAGCCAGCTGGAGCCACAAGAGTATTCATTCTCCCACCGCAAGAGGAGGCCGGATGGCGCGACGTCGCTTCCCCGCCGTTCTCCACGGTTCCCTCGACGCTCGCCTCGTTTCAACGGCATCGGTAGGGTTTAAGGTAAGCTTCGGACTAACCTAATTTTCCATCTGCTCATGCTTACAATCAGTGTGACATCTAATAAAATCATGCTTACAATTAGTCTCCGAGTACTATGCCAATCACCCTAAAATAGCTCTGGACCTTTGGGTCGAAGTTGTGACACTATGTACAAATAAAGAAAAATAGATTGGTGCTTCTTTAAGAAAAGAGTACTCCCTAGAAAACTGCCAATATAAGCTACTAGTATTTTTTTGAAGTCTAAGCTACTAGTATTTGGTTAGAGGATTTGCTACCGAGAAAGATCATTCCAAAGTGAGCGCCACACATCCCACTGATGTTGGTGGATGCCAATGCTTAGATGGAGCAGGGTTGGTGTCGGTAATTCTTACTTGGCACCTCGCACTCTGCATATATGCCGGTTCCATCCGTACATTTGTGCTGTTCCACCAAAATGCAGCTGAATAACCCTGTTTGCACAGATAATGAAAAAGCATGATTACATTATAGTGGCACTAGTTGATGAAACATACACTAATAAATAGAAGAAAATATTGTGATAGTATCATAGTATGCCATGCTGCGAGGGCGAGATGGGCCCTGTGACGCCTCATATGGTATGCCTCATACTAGAAATCGACCCAAGTCTCCCCGATACTCCTTCTGCCAGTGATGAACATCAGTGTACAGCGGTAGTACAAGGAGGGGCCTTGTGACATTCCAGTCTCTATTTTTGTGTAGATCAACTAAAATTAAGCACCCCAGTTTGCAGAAACGCTTAAACATTAACAATGGGACTAGTTGGTGAAACATATACTAACAAAGAGAAGCACTTTCTTTATCTACATTGGAAATGAAATGATAGAGAGGACACTCGCTCTATTTTAAATGTATTATTACTTCATTTTATCAGTGGCACTAGGGTCGAGCAGGTAGCAAACGAGGTCTACCGTGCGTCGCAAGGATGGAGGCCGGGGGTGCTTAGACTGGGATGCTGAAGCTGGCTCTTTCAGTCCCTATCTTCCCCTATGATGTTTCTGTGGTAGCATTTGGGTTGTAATCCAAACTTGGTCGAGCTAGTGCTGCGTCCCCCTACCTGCTTAGCTTATGTGGCGAACTTGTCTCCTGCTAGTACTCAGTCCGTTCTAGTAGTAGTTGCATAACTGCCCGTTTACACTGAGATGTTGTCGGATAATGGTTCTCTATTGTTGAATTTCCTTAATGAAATCGGAGGAAACCCCCTCTTTCAATATATTAAAAAAATCAGTGGCACTAGCGGTGCCAAAACATTGCCTCAAATTAATAGTGCCACTAGATTAAGGTGCAAAATAATAACATTACTGATTTATCATGGCAGTGCCAAAACAGTAGCACAAGAGCAGAATCAACATGCAGGATCTTTGGCAAACGGTCAGACCAAATAGGAACATACCTCGTGATGGGAACCATGTCTGCAGTCAACGCCATCGTAGAAGGGATGACACCAGTCACGTGAAGGAAATATGCCCTAGAGGCAATAATAAAGTTATTATTTATTTCCTTATATCATGATAAATGATTATTATTCATGCTAGAATTGTATTAACCGGAAACATAATACTTGTGTGAATACATAGACAAACAGAGTGTCACTAGTATGCCTCTACTTGACTAGCTCGTTGATCAAAGATGGTTATGTTTCCTAGCCATTGACATGAGTTGTCATTTGATTAATGGGATCACATCATTAGGAGAATGATGTGATTGACTTGACCCATTCCGTTATCTTAGCACACGATCGTTTAGTATTCTGCTATTGCTTTCTTCATGACTTATACATGTTCCTATGACTATGAGATTATGCAACTCCCGTTTACCGGAGGAACACTTTGTGTGCTACCAAACATCACAACGTAACTGGGTGATTAGGATTCGTACTTGTTCGGTTGGCGTATTTCGAGATTAGGATTTGTCACTCCGATTGTCGGAGAGGTATCTCTGGGCCCACTCGGTAATGCACGTCACTATAAGCCTTGCAAGCATTGCAACTAATGAGTTAGTTGCGAGATGATGTATTACAGAACAAGTAAAGAGACTTGCCGGTAACGAGATTGAACTAGGTATTGAGATACCGACGATCGAATCTCGGGCAAGTAACATACTGATGACAAAGGGAACAACGTATGTTGTTATGCGGTCTGACCGATAAAGATCTTCATAGAATATGTGGGAGCCAATATGAGCATCCAGGTTCCGCTATTGGTTATTGACCGGAGACGTGTCTCGGTCATGTCTACATAGTTCTCGAACTCGTAGGGTCCGCACGCTTAAAGTTTGATGACGGTTATATTATGAGTTTATGTATTTTGATGTACCAAAGATAGTTCGGAGTACCAGATGTGATCACGGACATGACGAGGAGTCTCGAAATGGTCGAGACATAAAGATTGATATATTGGAAGCCTATATTTGGATATCGGAAGTGTTCCGGGTGAAATCGGGATTTTACCGGAGTACC